>NW_026000078.1:5348081-5366047 GCF_001458135.2 Marmota marmota marmota | reverse complement strand
CCCCTTCGTCCACCATCGCCACGATACAGGATGCGAGGCAAAGCACTGCACTTGAGTGATCCTTGACGTGGACCTCAAGGAGAGCATGTCCTATTGCATGCGGGTTAGACGCGTCCACTCCCCGCCCCACGAAAAAAGGCGTCGGCTGATATGGTCTCGGATCTGGGGAAGGGCCCTCCTTAGGACTGAGCCATACTATGCAGCCACTTCTGCACAGTGGGATAGGACCTCTACTCTTGCCTGTATTGTTTTAAGAAAATAGAAAGGGGGAACTGTGGTGAGCCGCTTCTGCCGTTTATGCAAATTATGGTCACCATTACAAGATGGCGCTGGCTCCGCTGTGGTCTGTGACAAACAACTCCTTATTTGGGAGAGTTGGCGCATGACTTTTCATCACCCTATGAGAAAGCTCCACGTGGCAGCTTTGCATTGGGGCTTGAGATGCTTTATTAAGGCTGGGAGGGGCATCCGAGAGGAGAAGAAGAACTATCAAGGGCCTGAAATAAACTACTGAAAGAAGATTCCTGAGTGTTGCGTCTTCCTTGCGGGCAAGGGGGCGCAACATCTGAATATGATAATTTGCATAGAAAAAAAATCAGGCATTTTGCAAGATTATTCTGGATTGTCTGCTGGGTCCAATGTAATTACAAGGTAAGTGAAAAGAGAAAGTCTGGAGGATAAGAGTGGGAGAAGGAGATGTGATGACCAGAAGCAGAAGGGAGATGGGGAGAGACAGACTTCAAGGCACAGCACCTTGGAGATGGGGCCATGAGCCAAGGAATGCAGCAGAAAGTGTGTCTTCTGCATATTGAAAACAAAGTCTCCCCTAAAGCCTACAGAAGGAACACTGCCCTCCTATTTATTTTTGATGTCTGACCTGCAGAAATGTAAGGTAAGAAATTTGTGTTGTTTGAAGATACTGAATTAATGGTAACTTGTTACAGCAATGGAGTCCTAATGGGAACATAATAAGATTTTAAATTCCATGAACAATGGAATTATTTCCTGTCTTTTTATTTTGGTGATTGCCATTATATGGTCCCTGAATTCATAGTCTCAACATCAGCTGCAAATTTCCTGGCTCCAGCATAGACTTATAGATACTATGGGAGTGTTTCAGAAATCTGTTGTTTAATAATTCTACTAAGTTATGAATGCTAAATTTGAGACCCACTGACTTCAAGCATTTCTTTTACCCATTACAATAAAGAACAGAGTAGGAAAAAAAATACTTATTTTATTACTGAATTTTTAAAGTGACAACTCATTCTTGACTCTGGCCTTACAACATGATTTCTAGATTAGCACAATTTAAGTGTCCCAAAGACTTCTTCAATAAAAAACTGTAGACCAAGAAAATTACTCTCTTTAGATTACCCAGCAAGCTTTCTTTGGCCCAGGTCCTATTTTGAATGGGAAAATGCATGGTGCAAAGGTCAAAGTAGTATAGGTAACTCTTTGAGATAGGAATTTGATTCTTCTAATTAAATTCCTAGAAGTGGAATTGTTGTATCTTTTGGTGGTTTGATTTTTAATTTTTTGAAAAATCTCCACACTGTTTTCTATACAAATTCACATTCCTAACCTCAGTTTCCCCTTTCTCTATATTCTCAACAACATTGGTTCTCTTGTTACTTTTTGATAATAGCCAATATAATAAATGTGAGATGGTATTTCATGATTTTTCATCTGTATGTTCCTGATTTACCTTTTACCAGTTTGCTTGTATCCTTTGGGAAAACAAAGTCAGTTTCTTTTCACACTTTTTCATATATTTTCTTATTGAATTGTATAAGTTCTCCCTATATATTGGACATTTCTTTATTTTCATTTTTAATTTTTAGATATCCATGACATATATGGGGTGGAACCCATTACAATTTGATCCCATTTTTGTGGTTGAACATGATGTGGAGTTACACTGGTCATCTGTTCATGTATGAACACAGGAAAGTTATGTTCAATTCATTCTACTGTTTTCCTATTTCCATCCCAGCTCTCTTTCCTTCAGTCCTCTTTATCTAATCCAATGAATGTCTGTAGTTTCCCTCCCCAGCCTCTCTTGTTATCATAGAGAACATTCGACCTTTAGTTTTTGGGGATGGCTTATTTCACTTAGCATGATAGTCTCCAGTTCCACCCATCTACCAGAAAATGCCATAAATTCATTCTTATTTATGGCTGAGTAATATTACATCGTGTGTTTGTGTGTGTGTGTGTGTGTGTGTGTGTGTTTCACATTGTCTTTATTCATTCATTTGTTGAAGGGCACCTAGTTTGTTTCCATAGCTTAGTTATTTTTGTTCATTCTTTAGGCTATCTTTTCATATTGCTGATTGCTTTTTTGCTTCCCAGAAGCTTTTTATTTTGATGTAGTCATATTTGTTTATTCTTGCTTTTGTTGGCTACATGTTTGGCATCATATCCTTAAAAAAAACGCTGGGATCACTTTTATGAAGATTTTTCTCAATATTTTCTTCTAGGAAATTTATAGTTTTAGATGTTGTATTCAAGTCTTTAATCCATTCTGATATGACTCTTGTGAATGGAGTAAGACAAAGACCTAATTTCATTTTTTAAAAAAATATGGAAATCTGTATTTTCCAACACCATTTATTGAAGACATTATCCTTACCATATTATGTATTTTCAGTGTCTTTGTTTATGACACTTTGGTAGCACATGGGTGGGTTTATTTCTGGTATTTCTATGTTGTTTCATTGGTTATGTATTTTTATTCCAGGACCATTCTGTTTATTATTATGGTTTGTAGTAGATTTAAAAATCAAGCTGTGTGATTCTTTCAGCTTTGTTCTTCTTGCTCATGATTGCCTTTAACAACATTATCTTTTGTGGTTCAATATGAATATTACAACTAATTTTTATCTTTCTGTGAAAATCTTACTAGAATTTTGACAGAGAATTTCCTTGAATCTCTATATTACCATTTGTAATTTATATATTACTTTTGGACATTTTGACAATATTTATTTCTCCAATTCATGAATATAGGATATCTTTCCATTTGCATTTGTTTTGTTCAATTTCTTTCATTAATGTTTTATAGATTTAATTATAAAGATCTTCTACCTCCTTGTTTAAATTTGTTTCAGTGTCTATTTTCTTTTTGATGCTATTATAAATGAGATTTAAAACAATTTTTTGATAGTTTCTTATTAGAAAATAAGAAGTGCTACTATTTTGGCAGTTACTTCTATATCTATATCTTGCAACATTACTGTTTTGTTAATTGGTGTGTGTGTGTGTGTGTGTGTGTGTGTCTAGTCCTGAGAATTACATATCTATAAAATCATATTATTTCAAGCAGAGATAATTTTGCTTCTTCCTTTCTAATTTAGACAAATTTTATTTCTTTTAATTTTCTGATTGCTGACTAAGATTTCTAATAAAATATTGAATAGAAGTTGCAGCAAGAAGCATCCCTGTCTTCTTCTGGCTCTTGGAGGAAGCATTTCCAACTTTTTAGCCTTTAGTATGTTGCTTTCAACTTTTTAGCCTTTAGTATGTTGTTAGCTATGGGCTTATTATATGTGGATTTTACTGTGTTTATTTTATTCTGTTGACATATGTTCTTATACCTATTTTGTGAGTTTTTTATCATGAAAGGATGTTGATTTTTATTTAGGTTTTCTTGTAGTGATTCAAATGGTCATTTACTTTTTGTTTTACATTCTATTATAGTGAGTAGTGTATCACTATTATTGACTTGAGTATTCCGAACCTTCTTTCTTTCCAAGAATAAATTCCATTTGATCATGGTGCATTACTCTTCTAATGTTCTTTAGAATTCGATTGGCTAGTGTTTTTTTGAGGACTTTTGCATTTCTGTTTATCAGAGGTATTGACCTATAATTTTCCTTTCATGTAATGTCTTTGTCTTTGGTATCTATGATGCTGGCTGTATGAAATTAGTTTGGAAGTATACCATCTTCTTCAATTGGGGGAACAGTTTGAGAAGTCTTGGTTTATTGTTCTGTGAGAATTTGTTAGAAATGACCAGTAAGCCACCATGTTTTGTGCTTTTTCCGAAACAGATATTTTTGATTACTTACTCAATCTCCTATTAGTCAGTGAGGATTTCCTATTTCTTCATGATCATTTTTTATATTTTTTCAAGGAATGTATCCATTTCTCCTAATGTTATCCAACTTGTGGGTACATAACTTTTCATAGTATTCTTTTAGGATTCTTTATATTTTTGTGGTATCAGTTATAATAACTTTTCTTTCATGTTTGATTTTATATATGAGACCTCTTTACTTAAATCTAGTTCAAAGTTTGTCAATCTAATATTGTTTTCTTTTTCAAAACCAACTTTCAGCTTCATTGATTTTTTTCTAACTTTTTTATAGTGTCTACTTCAGTTTTTTTTTCTGCTGTGATCTATTTTATTAATTTTTTCTATTAACTTTAGGCTTAATTATATTTATTTTTTCTAGTTCTTTGAGATGTAAAGTTATGTTTTTTGAGATTTTCTTTTTTCTTCACTTAGGTATTAATTATTGTAATCTTTTAGAACTGATTTTGCTAAATCTAATAAGCATCGACATGTTGTGTTTTCAGTTTGTCTCAAAACATTTTCAAATTATTTTCTTGTTTATATTATAGTATTTTATGATTGTGTTTCTTAATTTTTATATATTTGTGAATTGTTGAGATTTCTCTTGCTTTTGATTCCTAAGTGCATGCCAATTTTTGTTGTAAGAACTATTTGATAAAATTTGAATCTTAAATTTGCTCAGACCTGATTTGTGGCTAACACACAATTGATCCTGGAGAATATTTCAGGAAGTCTTTGGAGGAATGCATATTTTGCTGCTGTTAAATGGAATGTTCTCTATTTGTCCATTAAGTTTATTTGGTCAAAGTGTACTTCATGTTCCCTATTTGCTTTTTGACTTTCTCTCCATATATCCACTGTTGAAAATGGAGCATTGGAGTTCCCTATCATTTTATTGTGGACTTTCTCTCCCTTCAGATATATTAATATTTTCTTTATATATTTAAGTAATTCACTGTTGAGTGCGTATTGTGTTTGTAATTGTTATATCTACTTGGTGAGTTGACCCCTTTATTATTATAAAATTATCATTCTTTGTCCCTTTTTACAGTTTTTGAATAAAACTACATGTTTGATAGAAGTATAGCTACCTTTGCTCCCTTTTGTTTTCCATGTTGTTTCTTCTCCATCCCGTTACACTCAGTCTATGTGTATTCTAAATGATGAAGGAATTATCTCACAGCATATAGTTGGGTATTATTTTATTGATCTATTAATCCCACTGTATTTTTCTTTTAGTTTACATTCAAGTAATCAGTGGTAGATAAAGAATTCCTATTGCTATTTTGTTATTTACTGGGTGTTTGTGGATCCTTTGTTTCTCTCTTGTTAGCTTTTTTGGTAATTTGTGGGTGGTAGGCTTAGTGATATGCTTTGTTTTCACTCTCTTTATTATTTTTATATATTTTTACACACTTTGCTTTATGTTTACCATGAGAGTTATATGAACAAAAGTATACTCATAGCATTCTGTTTAAGCTCATAATAATGTAACTTCAATCACAAACAAAAAATACTGCTCCCCGCCAGACACATATATATTTTCTTTTTGGTGTCTTTGTTGATGTTTGTAATATTGTGTATCCATTATCAAATTATTACAGCTATAATTATTGTCAATATTTTTGTCTTTTAACCTTTGTTCTAAAGATATTTTATTTGGACATCGCCCTTACCATATTAGAATGATTTTGAATGCATACTTCCTGTTACAAGTGAGTTTTGTTTTATATATTTTCATGTTACTAATTGTAATTTTCTCAATTTAACTTAAAGAACTTCATATAAGTTTACTTAGTAGGCATGATAATGATCTCTTTAAATTTTCATTTGCCTGCTAAAATATCTTCTTCACTTCTTATGAATGACTCTGACAGATTAACTATTCTCGATTGGAAGAGTGTTCTGATATGTTTTGCTTCTTTTAGTATTTTGGATATATCATCACTACTTTCTCCCAGATTAGAAAGTTTCTGCTGATAACTTCATGGTTTTTCCTTAAATGTGAGAAAATTCTTTTCACTTCTTGCATTCAGGATTCCCCTTTACCTTTGTTTTTTGACAGTTTGATTATGCTATGTCTTGGTGAAGACTTTTTTGGATTGAACCTGCCTGGAAACTTTGAGCTTCATACTTGGATGTTCATAGATCTTCCTTCATTTGGAAAACTTTTAGTCACTATTTTTAAATATTAACTTTGGCCTCTTTTATTTTTTTGTTTCCTGATCCTTATAATGTTAACTGTTAACTCCCTATATGGTATCCCCTAAATCCCATCAGCTTTCTTCATTTCCTTTTATTTTTTAATTCCTTTTTTTCCTCTGATAATATCTTCAGTTTTCCTGTCTTTGAGTTCATAGATTATTTCTTCTACTTGATTAAGTTTGCTGATGATTATTTCTATTGAATTCTTTTTGCTCACTAAATTTTGTTTTAAAAGATCTCAAAATTCTGTGATAGATTTTGTTCCAAATGTATCCCTTAAAAAGTGCTGTTTCTAAAAACAGAAGAAACTGCTACTGGTGTGACACACATGCACACAAAATGGTCCACATTACATTCTCCTTCCTCTTTGAAGGTTTTATGATGAATGCATCATTAACTATACTTTTGCAATTAAACCTCAATGGTCTTTGAGTCAAACAGTTTTAAAATAATTCTTCTACCACTGAAAAAAAATTGGTGTGGGGAGTACCAGGGGAAATGTCCATTATTGTACTGTAGGTGAGAAGAGCTTTTTGGGTAGAATTGGGGACTTTGCCATTGCCAACAGACTCTTTGTCCACTATTTTGATAGCATTATCACCAACTGTCAGTCTCATCTTACAAACAGCAAAATAATCCAGTAAACCATCAGAGACTCTCCAAATGCATGTGCTTCCCTGAAACCAGTATCACTAATGGCAATATCACCTGACTACAAAAATTTAGAGAACCTTTCAGGGTTTTATTTTAAAGAAGCTTTGTTGACATTTTTGGCCTGATTATCCTAAGTATTACAGATTTTCTTTGATAGTATCAGTCAAGGAGATAATTTCATTCTTGTGCTTTCGTATCACTATGAGAAATGTCTCCTATTGTTATATACTTTCTTTGTACCCATTGAGGGAATGGTTCCAGGGCCCTTTGTGGATACTAAAATCAATGACTATTCTAATCTCCATATAAAGTGCTGCAGCATTTTAATTTAACCTATATACTTAAATCTTCAGATTGCTTGTAATGTATAATAAAATATAAATGTCATGCAAATCATTGTTGTACTGTATTACTCAGGAAATTATAACAAGAAAAATATGTCTGTACTACTCAATGCTGATGCAACTATTTTTTTTAAAAAAATACTTTAGGTCTGAGTATAGTTGAATTCATGGATGTGAAACCTGTGTATACAGAGGGCTGACTGTGATTGAATTCATGCGAAGGATGAAAATATATCCTTTTGTTTATATATAAATATGTGATACATGTAATTTTCTCATGTTAAAATATTTATGTTTTATATCTACTAAGGTTTTATCTTTTTAAAATGTTTTAGATTGATTCTTGTAAGTTGCAAACATAGCCATTTGTGTGCTCTAGGTAACAGTGCTTTGAAGAATACAACTCCCCTCTTTGAAAGTATTCTCAATAATAACTGTATTATCATAGACAGACACACTGATTTGGGAGGTGTCTAGCAAGGCCAAATTGGATAAGATGAATACCAGTTCATGTGGATATACAAGTACCCCATCCAACAAAAGAAGACCAAAAATTTACTTTTTTGTTTTGTTAATTGGTATAACAGTAACTGCAATAGACATAAGGCTGGCTTTGTAAAATCTAGTGAGAAAAATGTGAGTGTTTCTGCTAGAATATTTTAATATACAAGAACATTAAAAAATATTGTTTTTTGTTAGATGAAAACATCTTTAGAAAGATTAGGTAAAGTTGTGAAAAAAATAGGAATAGATTTTAATTACTTGGATTTGGTTAAACAAAGAGAGAGAGTATTCAACTAAAGGAAATCAACCAATATTCTAAATAACTTATAAACATGTAATCCACACTGCCGTGGACAGAATTGAAAACTTCTTAGATCCTAAATGTGAACCAAGAATAGATACTATTTGGAAGACAGGTTAATCCAGGAAGGTCTTTGGGCATTTAGATTAAGGCATTATTTTTGTTATTTTTTCAAATATATTCCATTAGTCAAGTGAAATTCACATTGGGTTCACATATTCAAAAAGGTAGAAACTCCTGAGGAGAGGGGCAAGCAAATATGGACCATCTTGGTGTCAACAAGTTTTCTAAACAATTTCATCCATAATAGTATTAGCTAAGAAATTGGACTTGTATTTATCCTAATCACCTCTTCAAGATCTCTATGGTGAGAATTTAATTAGGGTGGATCTTGTCTTTGTGGGAAAGGAGGATAGGTTTGAATAAATTCTTAGTCTCAAGTGGGAGAGAGAGGAAAAACCTACCAAAGTAAGTGTCTTCCAATTTTCAATATTTTTGCATGAGAATGTTTAAGACCTAGTGAGAGTCTGATAAGTCCTGTGATATTTGGGGAATTAAAGTTTCTCTTAAATGGCAATTCAGAGAAATTTTTATGCAAAGAAAGCAGAGAGAGGAAGAAGAGATTTAACTGAGAGAAATTAAGTGGCAAATAAGAAATAAGGTGAATATTTCAACTTAATAAGTGTATAAAATAATATGTTCTGGGCTGGTGATTGAGCTGACTGTTCACATCACTAATCTCAATTTCCAGGGATTTTTTTTTAAAGTAACATATGACAATCTTTGTCTTCTTGATGTCCAGTTAATTTACTTAATAATAATTGTTACATTAACCATTAATTGTGGGGCTTTATTGTATTAGGTCTTAGAGGAAGTAAAAATTACATTTACATTTATATTCATGTACTTTAGCTTGTTAACCCAAAGCAACTTATATAATCCTTCAAGTCTTTTATTACTTATTTGTAAAATGAGGAAAGTTATATTTTCCTATAGGACTGTTGAAAGGATTTAAAGAAACAATATGCAAACATGTAGCACAGTATAGGCAGGTATAATATAGAAAGAAAGAATTTTAGATTATGTACTTGAAATTTAAAATTCACTTCCTTGAAATAAATGTTTCTCTATACATTCTCTTAAAAATGTCCATTGAAAACTGGTCATTTAATATTTTATATAAATATTTTTATTAAATATGGAGTTTTCAGTTTATGTTTATGGATTCTGTTTTTGTTGTAATAATCAAAATATTAATTGCCTAAAGTCAAAGCCACAAATGTTTTCTCCACTTTTTTTTCCTAAAAGAGTTAAGATTTTAGTATTATATTTAAGACTATGATACATCCCAAGTTAATTTTTGTATATGGTTGAAACTATGGTTCATCATTGACAAATTTGGAAGCAACTAAGATATCCTTCAAAGTGAATGTATAAACTAAGGTACATTGAGACAATGAAATGTTATCCATTTTTTTTTTTTAAATAAGTTACTTATTCATGGAAAGACATGGTGGATCCCTAAATGCAACTTACTAAGAGAAAATCATCTATGTATAAAGACCAAAGACAGTGGTTCAGTGAGTTATAGCATCACTGTGATCAAAATAGCTAACAAGAACTTCTTAGAGGAAGAATAGTTTATTTTGCCAGTGTCTTAGAGTCTTATGCTAATGTAACAGTGTCTTTTCCAGGAAGATTCTTAATTTTTATTACACTTCATCTTGTCAGCTATTTATTTCATTCTTTTTATATTTTAATACAATAATACAAGAATATATATATATATATATATATATATATATATATATGTTTGTGTGTATATATAATTATCTCAAGATTATAATATATTAGTATACATGGCAGAACATCATAATACGTTTTATGTCTTTTTCCTTAATACTGTGTTTAAAAATTAAATGTCTTTCTAAAAGTTAAAAAAAAATTCAATACTGAGTCCTATCATCTAGATTTTTTCCTACTTGCTATGAGTTTAGTTTTGTGCTTTAAATTTGAGTTAATGGCTTATGATGAATTAATTTTGTGAAGTGTGTGAAGTCTATGTCTAGATTCCTTATTATTTAACTTTAACATTTGCATGTTTTTGTTCCACCACTGTTTGTGGAAAGGATTATAGATTTTCCACTACTACTTTTCCTCTTTTGCCAAAGATAAACTGACCATATTTATGTGAGCCTATTCTGGGCTCACTATTCTGGTCCATAGATCTACTTGTACATTCATTCTTTCACTAATATCATGTTGCCTTGATATCTATAGGTTTATCATAAGTCTCAAACTCCCTGTGGGTATTTTTATTGTGATTGAATTATATTTTGCGATTAATTTGAAGAGATTGATATTTTGACAATATTTAGTCTGGACCTATGAACTCAATAAAGTTTCCCATCTATTTATGTCTTTTTAAAATTTTAACAAAGTGATGTTTTATAGTTTTTGTGCATAGGACTTATGTAACTCTTGTTGGATTTACAAATATGAAATAATTTAAGGTAAATGAATGATATGCAAAGTCTACACATTAAAAACTACAAAATATTGATTTGAGAATTTAAACAAGATCTAAGTAAAAAGTGACATTTTACCAAGTTCCTGGTTGAAAAGACCCAATCAGTATATTTCTGAATTTTCATTTTTTTATATTTACAAAATTTCTAATTCTAATCATTCATTGCTATTTCCTAAACAATCAATGATTTTTTTTATCTTGTATGTCTATAATTTCTAGGAAGTTTTTGTATATTTTGTAGATTTTTTTATATAAAGTATCATGTTACCAGCCAATAATGACTTTTACGTTTTCCATTCAAATCTCAGTGTTTCCCAGTCTCATCTTTTCTCTCTGTTCTTTCTCTCATATATCTGACTTTGTCTGGTTCCTAACCCTCCACTTTTCTCTTGTTTTTACCGTATTACACCAAAGAAAAGCTCCAGTACAAAATAAATAGAAGTGGGAAGCGTTGACAGTTGATGTGAACATCCTGTCTTGTTCCTGATATGTGGGGAAATTCAGCAAATCTCTTACTCTTCAGAATAATATTAGCAATTGGGTTTTCATAGATGCCCTCTGTCAGTTAGAAGAAGTTCCCTTCTATTCTTAGGTTTCTGAGAATTTTGTCAGGAGTATTGTAAGACTTCATCAAATGCTATCTCTACATTAATTGTGATATTCTTGTATGGTTTTTTTTCCCCCCTTCAGTTTGTTTATAGAGCAAAGTCTGAAGTTTTGCACATTTTCAGTCTCTTTCATAATCTCATTGGATTTAAGATCAGGATAAGGCTGACTTCATAGAAAGATCTGTGAAGTGCTCTTCTCTTTCAAACTCTGGAGAATTCAGAATAGGATTAATATTATTTCTTTCTTAAATATCTCATATAATTCACTAGTGAAGCCATCTGAAGTTCGAGTTGTTTGTTGAAAGGAAGAGAGAGATATTGTGTTGGGAGTCTGGGAGTAAATGCAGAAGTCAATAAGAAGTAAGCTGAATGTTTAGGATTGACATGTGTATAATAATATTTGCTCTCTGTTTGTTGGTGTGCTGCTAGTTCAACCAATTACTAAGCTCTGTTTCTGCTGATTTATTGAGTAGCCAGAACCTATCATTTTCCCCTTGTGTAGTCCAATTTAATTATTCAATCATTATTTTTACATCTGTCATTAGTTCTAGGATAGGTGTAATAATATGGTTACATTGTTAGTATTTTTGCTTCAATGGTTCTACTTCAGAGATTTTTATATATTGATAGTATACAGTTTTAGTTTACATGATATAACAATTTTTAGTCATCTCCTACAGAGAATTACTGCCACAATAACAGTTTTCAATATTTGTACTTGAAAAAAACATTTCATCTTAATTTTCATAAGACAATTTTGTGGTATGGTATTCTAGGCTGGCTTTTTTATTCTTTATTTTCAAAAATCCTTTATTTATCCTATTGCATTATTTCCAGTGAGAAGTTTTCTATTGCTACGTCTTTCCTTAATAGGTAACACAAATTGTGTTTCTCACTGTTTATGATTTTCTCCTATCACTGATTTTGTGAAATTTATGTAGTTGTAGTTATCATGTATTTGTAGTTATCTTCATATTTCTTACTTTTGAGATTCATTAACTTTCTTAGATCTATGGCTTTATATTTCCCAAAGTTTTGGAAAATATTCAGAAATTATTAAAATGTTTTCTTTCCTCTCTCCTATGTTCCTAGGGTCTCAAAGTATGTTAGGTTAGTTGTCATTATTTCACGAATTCTGGTATTTTATTCTTTCTTCCTCTGTTATCTTAGTACCATATTTGACAATTTTTATTCCTGCATTCTGAACATAATTAATATTTTCTCCAGTAATGTTTAATCAATATGTACTCCTATATATTTTTTCCTCACACATCGTAGATTTCATCTGTAGGAATTTAATTTTAGTCTTTTCTTTTTTTTCTTACCTTTCCTCTCTCTACTTAACTTTCTGAACATGCATTGTGGATTCCATAACTTTTCTAATGCCTTTGTCTACTATTTCTAACCTTTATTTCAGTTCTGGGTGTTTTTTGATTGATGCATTTATCTTGTAATCACTGGGGATGTAAAGTAAATTACTTGGGATGTAATGTAAACCTAACATTTAAAAAAAATAAAAGCCAAATATTGTGTATTTTTTATTTTATGAGCTGAGTATTTTGCATCCCTTTAAATATTCATTTTCTGTATTTTCTGCATTGTAATTGATATTTGGCAACAGTTTAAACCTGTTGCTTTAATGATTTGTAAGATATGGTAATAGAAGTCTTCTGTCTATTGTAGTAGTAGTTCTCAGTAAGGGTATTGTTTTGGTTTTATCTATGGAGACATGCGGCAATGTTGGTCTGAAAACCAATACTGATTTTCCAAATTTAGAGATGGATGTTATTAATATGTAGAGGTTAGATTCCAGGGATGCTAATAAACATAATGAATGGGGTAGGGCCCCCATAAAAAATAGTTATGTCCCAAAATATCAAAAGACTTGAGTTTGAGAAACTCTGGGTTAAGGCTATTTAGTCTACATTTCTAAGGCAAGACCTTTTTCTGTATCCTATGCACTTGGAGCAGTTTTCTCAAAAGTATGTAGATGGTCCACTCAACACTCAGGACCTGAGGAGTGATTCTTGTGGCTCTTTGGAGCCTTTTCTGTTCTAAATCTCTCACCTCTAGTAATTTGTCATGCAAATTCTAGGTTTCTTATCCAAACACTATGACCCTCTGTGTAGAGCTTTATTTAAATAGGTATTTTAGAGTTTCAGGATGTTTACTTTTACTGTGCATAGGGTTCACTTTAGGTCAGCTCAAACAATCTTTATTAAATCTCATTAAAATGATCATGTGGTATAAACAATTTTTAAATATAATATTCAAAAGTAAATAAATGAAGGCACATTGTAGTTTTAATTTTTGTAATATTTTTCACTTCCCTTGAGTTATTATATCCTTATTTACACTAATGAATTTATTACTATATCTTTACCTTGCTAATGCATTCACTGATACCTTTTTATCAATTTAAATCTTCACATTCTATTTATTAATTAAAAATTTGAAACCAAACAACTTTGTAAATAGGTGAGATATTATTGCTATAATAAGGCTATGTCTTTTCAGAATTATCGAAAACTTACAATGAAAAAGAAAAGCAATTGGGATAATTAGTTTTTACTGGAACAAGGGGTTGCTTTAATATTTGTAAAATAATATCTTAATATGTTCAAGGAGCCTAGTTAAATACTTTTAACCTAATAATACACTAATGTGACTAATATTTTAGAAAATAAATGAGCATGGGAATATCTTGTAGATTACTATTTCTCAAGGGACTCCATTTACAATGGTAAATCTCCAACAGTTTCAATATTGGCCTTGAGGAGGTGATTTCTCCTGGGAGAAATGAAGAGTGTGTACGTGTGTGTGTGTGTGTGTGTGTGTTTTCATTTATTTATGCATAATAATGATGCAGTTCTGTGTATAAATACAGGAAAATAAAACAACAAAAATGTTGTATTTTTTGAGCTTATCAACCCAAGGAATCTTCTTCAGGAAGTAGGGTGGGTTGACTACAATGGTTATAGATAACTAAATATGACATTATTAGAGATAGAAAAATTCATTTCATGTTTATGATTCAAGAAACTTGTCAAAGTCGTTTAAATGTTCATGAGTTTTTTTCTGAGAGTCACGCAGAAGTGCGTATAGACATGTGTTTATGCATGCATGAGTGGGCACTTGTGTGTGAATGTGGTTTTTAAAAATTCTTTTAGTAATAATAATAATTGTATATATGAAGAAAGTATCCAAAGTACAGTTGGCTTGAAAATATTTATTTTAAAAATTCATATTAGTACTGTATAGTGTGATGTAGTTCACAAGAGTTATAACTTTATAATCAATTCTAGATATCATAAAGTCAAGTAGTTGTTAAAGACAGTTCTTTGAATACAGCAAAAAACTAATGATTGTATTACCTGTTTAATAATAAATATCATATGAAACAGAACTAGTATTCAAACTGAAATATAATTAGAGAGTGCTTATTAATCATGCTTTCAATGATAATCTTCTTGAGACAAGTAAAAAAGCTAATAAAAAGTGAATCTTGAATACACTGAGACACATTTTCCTATAGCTTCTTAACATCCTAAATACAAGCTTCCAACCAAGTGCTTATTTCACTGGCAGAGATTTTTTTTTTAAGAGAGAGAGAGAGAGAGAGAGAGAGAGAGAGTGTGTGTGTGTGTGTGTGTGTGTGTGAGAGAGAGAGAGAGAGAGAGAGAGAGAATTTTTTAATATTTATTTTTTAGTTCTCAGTGGACATAACATCTTTGTTTGTATGTGGTGCTGAGGATCGAACCCCAGCCGCACGCATGCCAGGCGAGCGTGCTACCACTTGAGCCACATCCCCAGCCCTGGCAAAGATTTTTAGTAACAAAATTTGTTCCATTATTTGATATGAAGTGAGTGCTTATAGTTAGCTAAGGTAGCTCATAATTTCAAAGCAGAAGCAATATGCTTTCATGCAACATTTACCATAGATCCTCTTCTTGGTTATTTTTCACTCTACCTATGATAATCCAAGTATTCTTAGTTAAGTAGTTTTGACAAAATATAGTGTGTCAATATCTCCCTTCCTTGGTTTCTATCAGTCAGTTTTGTGTTTCTATGACAGAATATTTCGGACTGGGTGATTATAATGAATAGAAACTTATTGACTTGTAGTTCCGGAAGCCAAGAAATCCAAGATTCATTAGCTAGCATGGTGAAGGCCTTTATGCTATGTTGCAGCTTAAGAGCAAAGAGAAAGAAAGAAAAACAGGGCATAATTTTGTCCCTTAAAATGAATTCACTCCAACTAAAATGTCATTAATCCTGTCATGAGGGCAAAACCTTCATCACTTAATCACTTCATTTCTTATAAATACTGTTAATACTTTTACAATGAATATTGAATTTCCAACATGTGGACATTGGAGAACACATTCAAACTGTAACATTATACTTTGGATCTCAAAATTCATGTCCATCTCAAATGAAAAAAAAAATGTGTTCACTCAATCTCAAAGCCCAAAACTCTTAACTCATAGCATCAACTCAGAAATCCAAAGTCTCATATAACTCATATTTAGGTAATATTCAAGTAAGATTCATGCTGAAGTAAATTCACCTTTATCTCTGAGTTTGTGAAATAGAATTTATTTACTTCCCAAATATAATGATTATATATATATATATATATATATATATATATCTCACAACTTTCCATTCCAATAGAGATCAATAAGATAGAAAAATCAATATGTCTAGATCACACAACAGGGTAAACACCACTAAACTTATGTTTCCATAATAATCTTTCATTCCTCAAAATTCAATTTTCTCAGAAAAATAATGTTATCATTTAATGTGAAAAAAATCTTGATCTTCATTTCCTTATTTATAGACATAATTTGTGTTAAATTTATAGCAGTATTTCTGTATTTCTTGAATTTTATAAGTAAATTACAGGCATACCATACCTTATTATACTGCACAGATACTGACTTTCTTAAAAATTGAAAGATTGTGGCATACTTAACATCAAGCAAGTTTATCCAGGGCATTTTTCCAATATGATTGTGTTCACTTCATATTTCTGACTCATATTTTTCTAATTTTCACAGTATTACAACTTTTTAATTCTTATTATATTTATTGTAGTGATTTATGATTAACAATTCTGGATGTTAATATTGTGATTTTTTTTGTGGCTTTCACTAACCATGGCCATATAAGATGGGGTCAATAAATGTTGCATATGATCTGACTGTTCCTTCAACTGGCCATTCTCCTGTTTCTCTCCCTTTCTTTGGGCCTCTATTAATTGGGACACAATATTGATATTAGGCAAGTAATAACCCTAAGTTTTTACATGGAAGGAAGAGTTGCTTATCTCTCATTTTAAATCAAAAGCTAGAAATGGCTAGGATTAATAAGGAGAGTGTCAAAAGCTGAGATAAGTCAATGATAGACCTCTTGCACCAAACAGTTAGTCAAGTTGTGAATGCAAAGACAAAGTTCTTGAAGAAAATGAAAATGCCATTTTAATGAATATATGAATGATATAAAAATGAAACAGCTTTAAAGTTGATATGGAGAAAATTTTAACATTTTGGTTAGAAGATCAAACTAGCTACACATCCCCTTAACACAAAGCCTACTCTGGAGTAAGACCCTGACTATGTTCTCTTCTCTGAAGATGGAGAGGTGAGAAGTTGCAAATAAATAAATGAAATAAAAATAAAATAAAATTGAAACTAGAAGAGATGGTTTATGAGGCTTTAGGAAAGTACCAGTATCTAAATTGTAAAAGTATAAGATGAAGAAGTAGAGCTGGTTTAGAAACTGCAAGAGGGTATCAGGAAGATCTAGAAAAAAACACTTGAAGGGGGGGAGGATTGTGGCTCAGTGTCAGAGAGCTTTCATCACACATGTGAGGTGCTGGGGTCATTCCTTAGCACCACATAAAAATAAATAAATAAAATAAAGGTGTTGTGTCCATCTACAACTAAATAAAGCAATCAATCAATAAATAAAAATAAGAAAACACTTGAAGAAGCTTTAAACAACATATTTTCAATGTTGATGAAACAGTGTTCTATTTGAGGAATATGTCATCTGGGACTCTCATAGTTGCAGAGGAAAAGTCAATGTCTGCCTTCAAAGCTTCAAAGGACTGCCTGAATGTCCTCTTAGGGGCTCATGCAACTGGTGGTCTTAATTTGAAAATATAGAATGATTATTTTAAAAATTTGAAAACTTTACTTTCCTTGAAAATTACACTAAATCTATTATGTCTATGCTCCATAAGTTAAACAACAAATTAGTTAAGCCTGGGTGACAGACTTCTATTCACTAAATATTTCAAGCCCACTGTGAAGGCCTACTGCAAAAAAGAAAAATTTCAAAATATTGTTAATCATTTATAATATACCTGATCACCCAAGAACTTTAATGGAGATTTATAATAAAATTAGGGTTGTTTTGTCATGTCTGTCAAAACAATATTTCTTCTGCAGATCATGAATAAAAGAGTCATTTTTACTTTCAATTATTATTTCAGGAGCTCATTTTGTGAGAGTAGAGCTTCCATAGATAGTTATTCCACTGATGGACCTTAGCAAATTAATTAAATCTTTCTGGGAAGGATTCAGTATTCTAGATACCATTAAGATTACTTGAAACTCATTAATTTGTATAATTAATGTACACTAATACTTATAATAGTAAAATAATATTAAATTTAAAATAATTTTTATAGATTTGAAAGCTTGCTCTATTGCCCCCCACAAACCCC
>NW_026000078.1:5328609-5348002 GCF_001458135.2 Marmota marmota marmota | reverse complement strand
CTATTGCCCCTCACAAACCCCCCCCCCCAAAAAAAAAAGATGAGGAAGAAGATGGAGGAAGAAAAGGAGACTTTTTCCTTCATGGGAGGTGGTAAAAATATCAATACTGACAGGATTGTTAGATGAATTTGAAGGATTCAAAACTTTAGTGGAGGAATTCATTGCAGATTTGATAATAATAACAAACAACTCGAGTTAAAAGTGGAGTAGAAGATATGACTGCATTACTACAATCTTGTGATAAATCTGACAAATGAGGAGCTGTGTCTGGAGGAAGACCAGAGAAAATGTTGTTTTGAATGGTTTCCTCTCCTGGGTTGAAGATGCTGTGAACATTGTTGAAATGACAAAAATGGATGCATAATATTACATAAACTTTGTTGATAAAAGCAGTAGCATGGTTTGAGAGAAATGTCACCAAGTTAAAAGAAGTTAAACCTTGAACCAAATGCTATCAAATAGCATCATGTTCCACTGAGAACTCTTCTGTCAAAGAAAATATCATCATTAATGAGGCAAACCTCACTGTTGACTCTAAATTTCTACATCCACTTTAGTCTTCATCAACCACCACCCTGATTAGTCAGCAGCCACACATGGGGACACAAGATCTTCCAAGAACAAAGGATTCGCAGAAGGCTGAGAAAACAGCCTTTTTTTTTTAAGCAATAGATTACTTTAAATTAATTTATATAAATTTTAAGCTATAATGGTATTGTGTACATAATAGGTTGCAGGATAGTGTAAGCATAACATTTATATGCACTGAAAAATTTTAAAGTGTATGCTGTGTCTTATGGTGATAGTCACTTTATCATTGTGGTCTTGAAACAAACCTGTAGCATATTTGAGATATTCCTGTACAATTTTTAGAATTTAAAATGTGCTTCATTTTACTTTTAAAATTATGGTTCACCAGATTAATAATTCAGGTCAGAGAGGTCCTCTTAAAATATTTATTTAGTCATGTACATTGACTGATTATTATAGTATGCTTTTTGCTTAAAACAAAAGAAAAAGTTTATAGAAAAAAAAGAGGCAATTTATTATGGTTTATATCAAGCAAAATTTGCAAAAGACCTAATTCTAAAAAGACTGCTGATTCATTCAAGTATTTATTATCTCATCTCCTCGCTCTCTCTCTCTCTCTCTCTCTCTCTCTCCTTTTAATGATAGAATATCAACTTATTCCTCTAAAATGTTTTCCTCCCATAGTAAAAGAGAGGGAAAAAGAGAAGCCAGATGTATCTATTTGATTAACTTTCTGCTAATGGGTATTTGTGTGACTTCTAGGTAATGGAATTTAAAAATATGTTTCTTTTTCTCTGTTCTTTTCCCTTAATCCATTCCATTGTAAAATTAACAATAAAAGAGCCACCATAAATCCAAAGTGAAATATTCATGTCCAGTATGATGGAACTACCTCAACAACATGGAAGGTTCATTTCTAGTCTCTTCTATGTGAGAGAATCATGTGCCATACTAAACTCAGTAATTTAGTATGAATAGAAGTTTTACCTATACTTAATGACTACACTTAATTTGTGTTTAATATATTCATTAACAATAGGATAATCTATGAAATAATATGATAATCTACAAAATAATATGATAGCAAGAAATCATGAGAAAAATGCATACTTAAATTACTTAGTTTTCCATTTAAGCAAAAAGACATTTTATTGAATCTTTCCCTCTTTTACCCCTTAAATAGGAGCTATATTTTAGAGGATCATAAAAACCTATGGCAAAGGTTATAGCATTTGTTATCCCTGGGACTTGGAATAAATTACATCACTGATTTTTCTCTTCCTCCAACTTGATGTTATGTCATGAGAGCCTCTATAATTGCTTGAGCTAATTCCCATAATATATCATAATATAATAACTCATGTAATATATTATAAATTATATTTTCTATTGAGATAGAATATATATATATATATATANTATATATATATATATATATATATATATATATTCTCTTGATTCTGTTTCTCTGAAGAAACTTGACTAATACTGTAGTCTGGACAGCAGATGTAAGTTTAGAATATTTAACATATAGATGATCACAAAGTCATGAATAAACATGAGGGCTCTCCAAAGTCTTCCTGAATAAAGAAAAAGGTTTATGATGTGTCCTTGAGGAAGTGCAATGTATGAAAAATAGTGAGTCAGAAAAGTCCATAGAGTGGCATTATCAAGGAGCTTCCACTTACACACCCCTTCGGCATGCTAGTGACATTTATATGAAGAAAAGGTTCTGAATTCATTAAGAGAATTGTAGAGTGGCAGGACACTAGAGAAAGACAAACATAATAATTGATTACTTTCTTTCATAAGTTGTGAGTAGTTGGTGTGTTACCTGAGCAATGGAATATAAGATACCTGAACACACAGGAAGTAAGATTCAGGGTTTTAATCAAATGCAATTTACAGAAAACTTATCTAGAATATTTAGTAATATAACTAAACTTTATTGTGCTTCATGGTTACTAGGTACAATGCTAAGCAACTTGCATAAATGAATGTAATTAGCATCATAATTCTCTAGTAACACTTTATTTTATGTTTTACCAATTAAAGAATAGAAGGACAAAAACATGGAAAGAAGTATGACCTTTGGAAACTTCTTCTATACTCCTTGATAAATAGCCTGGTAATATTCTTTTCAGAGAGTAATAAACCTCCTTATTCAAAATTCTTCCTAACAGCCTTACAAGAAAAATCAGTGAGAGTAGATGCCAAGTTTTATTTCTTATTTTGCTTTAAGTTGGATTATCTCATTGATCGTTAAATATGCTACAAAAATAAGAAGAAAGGGGCTGGGGATGTGGTCCAAGCGGTAATGCGCTCTCCTGGCATGCGCGCCAGGGCGCTGGTTTCCATTCTCAGTACCACATAAAAATAAAATAAAGATGTTGTTACCACCGAAAACTGAAAAATAAATATTAAAAAATTCTCTCTCTCTCTCTTTAAAAAAAAAGAAGAAGAAAATAGTTTTAGTGGAATTGGAACAAAACATTGTGTCAGGCAAAGCTAGTTTATAAAACAGAAAAACCCCAAATTAGAAAATCTTCATAATAAAGTAAATGTTAGGTTAAAAGAACAGTCATCAAAGTCAGAAATTATTTAATTTTTGTCTCTCAAAGTACAATCAAACTCATTTCTAATTTTTTAGATGAATCAGATAAAGTTATATAATTTCTATGATTATTAATGTAATTTATTAAAATGCATTTAACTTATCTAATTTACACTAGAGAATAATAAATTCTACAATTATTTTCACTCATGAAAATTTAACTGTATTAGGAGTTAATAGTACGAGTACAAATAATTAATTAACATTTACAAATTTATTTAACAATAAAGCTTTTCCTTTGTCCTCAATTTGGTCTTTGGAAGGATATGCACTTTAGATAAAGAAGTTACAGTAAGCTTTTCTCTTTCCAAACTAGTTTCTCTACATGTTGCAATCCATGCTGTTAACTATCATTTTTAATACTTCAGTGTTGAAAAAAGGGAAAGCGAGATCTATGGAAGACAGGGTGGTCACTGTGTAATAGTTATGTGTTCTCTGGATGTGACCTGGTATTTAGAGTTAACTCTTTGTTTATCTCAATGGTTTTTTCCAATTTCTATTCTCAGAAATGTTATCATCACATTCAGTTCAACTGTAAGTTCTATTTAGATAACTCTATTTAAACATTAATTATAATAATAAAGAGAATCATTTAATCTATAGTACTGAAAAATCTGGAAGGAAATCAGGAGAACTATTCCATTTGCGAAAGTACCATTTATCAAAATATTTAGAAACAGAATAGAAAGAAAGAAGACAAGGACTTGCAAACTTAAAGCTACAAATAATTGCTGAAGGGAATTACAGAAGGCACAAATAAATGTAGATATACCATATTCAGTTTGGAAGACAACATTTTTAAGATGTCAGTACAATTCAAAGTTGTTCATAAATTTAGTGCATTTCTTCTAAAAATTTCAATGATATTATTTACAGAAGTAGAAAATAAATCAATTATAAAATTCATATGGACTCTCAAAAATACCTGAATATCCAAAAAATTTAAAAACTTGAAAATACTAAAAGCTTTAATACTGATTTTTCTATATTTGAAAATATTACAAAGTTACAATAATCAAAAGAGTGAAGTATTAGTATAAAGATTGACATAATAGTGAATAGAATAGAATAAAGAGGATAGGAATAAACTTTCCATCAATGATCTAATGAATTTTAAGAATTCAAGAAAATTCTATGAGGAAAAATAAGACTTCAACAAAGGTGCAGGGAAGGATGCTAAGGAATGAAGATGGACTCTCACCTTCCTCCATAGAGTAGAAATTAACTCAAAATCGATTAATGATGCAAATGCAGGATTAAAACTATAAAGCTCTTAGAAAAAAAAACATCTGGAAAAAAAATCTTTATTTCATTGGATTTGGCATTGATATGGTAAACATAAAACACAGTCAACAAGTGTAATAATAAATAAATTGGATTACATCAAAATTAAAAATTATGCATCACAGCATACAATCAATACATTCAAAGGTAAACTATGGAATGGGAGAAAAGACTTACAAATCATGTATCTGATAAGGTTGATCACCACGATTACAATATACCACTTAATACAAAAAAAAAACACTATCAAAAAATTGTCAACAGGCTAAAATTGACATTTCTGCAGAAGGCATACACAAATGGACAAGAAGCATATTAAAAAGGTACTGAACAGGGCTGGGGTTGTAGCTCAGTGGTAGAGCACTTGCCTAGCATGTGTGAGACACTGGGTTCGATTCTCAGCACCACATAAAAATAAAAGAAAAAATATCATGTCTATACAACTAAAAATATTAAAAAACAAAAAGGTACTAAATGTGGCTAGCCATTAGGGAAATGAAAATCAAACCCATAATGAGATATCATCACACATCTAAGATATCAAAGATAGCTGCTCAAAAACAAACAAAACAGAAAATAAGTGCATGAATGTGGAAAATTTGAAAGCTTTGTTCCAATTTGTAGGTGGGAACGGAAAATGGTATAGTCACTAAGGAAACAGGAAATAGAGATTTAGCTTTTCAAAATAAAATTTCTGATTTTTTATTCTACAACATTGTGAATGTGTTTATTATTACTGAATTACACACAGAATTGTTACTAAAGCACATTTATATATAACATAAAACAATTAGGGGCTGGGGTTGTAGCTCAGTGGCTGAGCACTAGCCTCACACGTGTATTTTGATCCTCAGCACCACATACAAAAATAAACAAATAAAACAAAATATCGTGTTCACCTACAAGTAAAAAAAATTTAAAAATTAAAATAAATTTAGTATATGCAACGCCACATGTCATCAAAGGTGGAAAATGATCTCAAATTTAAAAAATTACAACTCATAAAAAATTTCCCTGACCAAACCAGAATTCGATTTTAAATAAATACTAGGTATATTTCCCAAATATCGCATATATTTACATACAACACAGCATGCTTCTAAATAAGCATGAGTCAAAGAGAATCTTCAAAATAGAAATTTTTTTAATTGCATAAAAATAAAGAAACAGCTCATTAACATTGAAGGAGTGCATCTGAAGCCATCTTTAACATGAAATATATGGCACAAAGATACATATTGAAAATGTCTGAACTTCCACATTTGTTTCAGTACTATTAATCATATCTATGTCACAGAATCAATGTTAGTGTCCATCAACAGATATATGAATATTTTAAAAAGTGGCATGTATATACAATGGAATACTAGTCATTCTTAAAAAAGAAATTCTATTATTTGTGGAAACATGGATGAAATTGGAGAACAGTATGCTAAGTGAAATAAACAGACACAAAAAGACAAATGTTGCATGTCTTACTTATACGTAAAATCTAAAATAGTCTAACTTAGAGAAGCAAAGTCTAGAATGGTGGTAACCAGAGGCTAGGTGTAAGAAAAATAGTCAAAGGCTTTCAAACCCAGTTATACAGAAATAATAATTTTTCAAACTGTGAAAAAATAAGTAAATTGATTTTACTCAAAAGTGCTAGTGCGAAGATTTTATATGTATGAAATCATTTTGTATCCATAAAAATTTATTATAACTATTAAGTGAAATTAATACAGCTGTAGAATAGTATATCAGTAAAATATAATAGATAAAATTTTTCTCATTGGTGGTGGTAATGATGGTGGTGGTGATAGTGGTGTGTGTGTGTGTGTGTGTGTGTGTATTTCTCTTTCCTCCTCTCTCTCTCTCTCTCTCTCTTTCTCACACACACACACACACACACACACAACCACCATAAACAATGGAAGGGGAAAACAGAATTGCGGTATTGAAAAGTCCCTAAACTATACTTCAGTGTATACTGTATATTTGTAGGTTGGTATTATTGATATTTAGTGATGTATATTTTATTTTATTTTTTACACCTTTATTTTATCTATTTGTTTTTATGTGATGCTGAGGATCGAACCCAGTGTCCCATACATGCTAGGCTAAGCCACAACCCCAGCCTTGGTGACGTATATTTTGGACCCTTAAGCTACCAAAACAACAACACTAAAAAACATAAAGCAAAGGCGAAAGGAAATACAACAACAACAACAAAATAGTTAAGATAAAATGTATTCATAAAAACACATTCATTTATAAAAATAAGAAAAGAATAAAGAATAAATAGGTGATAGGAAAATAATATTTAATGATATAGAAGTAAGCTTAAGCAAATCAATTATTTGTTAAATTGTATTAAAATCTATCATTCAGAAGTAGATATTGAGCAACTTAGGATATAACATGAAAGGATATAACATGGAAGTATTTATTTCAAAAAAGGCTGAAGAGTTCATTCTTCTCTCAGGCAAAGTTTACTTTAGAACAATGACTCCTATATTTTCTTGGTCTTTTTTGGCTAAGATCCTGTGTAGAACAAGGAATGTTATCAAGTTTCCAAATTTATATGTGTAGCTCCTCACGTTTCTGTTTTATTCAGCTTTGCATTGCTGACTAACAACTAAATACCTGCCAAGAACAACTTAGGTAAGGAAGATTTTATTTTGGGCTAATGGTTTCAGAGGTTTAGTCCTTGGTTATCTGATTTCATTGCTTTGGGACCAATGTAAGGCAGAACATTATGGTAGAAAGGAAGCCATGCAGGGAAACTGTCCACCTCTCATGGTAGTCAGGAAGCAGAGAAAGCAAAGAGAACAGGATGCAAGGAAGAAGAATGTTACTAATGCACAGCCCGAGGGACCAGCCTCCTTCAGCCATATCCCACCTACCTACAGTTGCCACAAAGACAGTCCATTCAAACTAGGATGGACTGATTATATTACATCTCTTACAATACAAAAATTTCTTCTGGGAATATATGTGCATTAACTTAAGAACTTTTGGAACCCCTCATATCCAAAGCATAAAAATATTCAATAATCAAAGTGAAATATACTACTGAATTTTAAGAAATTATACTTCCAGAGATTCTTCAACCTGAGAACATGGGCTCCCCCTTAAGGAAAACCCAAGTTCTTCAGAATAAAAGGAATTTTGCTAAAAACCTATGGGCTCCATTTCACCCCTCTCAGATATGGGTATATATAAATTAGGCAAAATAAATATTTTCAGGGGATAGAAATACAAGCAACCACATATGAAACCCAGAATTCATGCCACTGCTAATCCTGAGAGAAGCTAGTCCCCACTCCACATAGGCAAAATGGTGCAGAACATTGCGCACTGTGAGATGTTTCTCTTTTATGTACCTTCAAATTATCTTGATGTTGTAATTTTTCTTCTGTCCATTGTTGGTATTGTTGGTGTTTCTTTACAATCATATATTATGTATTTTGTGAGGTTCAAGTTACTGTTTATCCAAGTGTCTGGACCACAATGAACTATATCCACACCCAAATCAAGGACAAACATTGTGAATTCAAAAAACTTTTGTCACATGACATGGTATTTAGTACATGGTAAGACTGGTAAGACTTTAGCTTGGTATTTAGTACATGGTAAGACTTGGGTTTTTTTTTTTTTTTTTGGTGGGGGGGGGCATTGGGAAGCACATTCTTATTGCATATGAAATAATTATCATATAAATTATGAAAAGAACATTTGTGGTTTACTAATATTTTCAGGCATGTCCTAGGCTTTCAAGTTTAGTTATCTCATTTAGTCCTTCAAACAATTCTATGAGTTATATCCTCATTTTTAGATATTGAAAAGACTCTTCATGTAAGTTTCTTTTTTAGAAAATGAGCTCAGTTTTTCAAAAATGACACATGTAGAATATAAATGAAAGTACTTCAACTCTTGCCTGTGATGCCTTTCATAAGCTAGGCATAGATGTTCTAGATTACACATGTTTAGAAAGGATGATTTGTGTTTATGTGTGTGTTTGTGTGAATGGCCCTTTTTGAGCTTGTTGCAAATATTTTCTAATCAGATACTGAGACTAACAACCAAATCTGATTCTTTTCATAAATCTGTGCCTATTTCCTGACTCTTGACTTTACAATAACATTAACTGCATGATTTCAGTTCTTGCTTCAATTTGAGATTTGTTTGCACTACACAGATAATTAAAGAAGAGCTTATTTTTAACATCATATTATATAGGTTCCACAGACTTCCCCCCCAAAAAAAGTCTTCTTTATCAATAAAGAACTTAGTTGCTGTGTATTTATTACAAATAAACTTCCATGATATTTTTTATTATTTAAAATTTCATGTGTTTGTGTCCTTTTTGAGGAAACTCATAGGTGGCAGAGTCTATGTTTAATGTTCTGTTTTGTATCCTATGTCTTTAACTTTTGGTGAATAATTACCAGAAGTTTTTCTCAAGGAAAAATGAGAAAGTAGAAAGTTTTTTTTGCTTAACAAGTTACCTTTGGCTAAATACTTACTGTGTTAAGTCTTCTTTCTTTTGTAATGACAATGGAGATATTATGTAGGATTTTATTAATTGATTGATCTAACACATACTTGTTCAGGATCCCTTTGTAGTAAGCTAAAGAACTGTCAATTTATTTAAGAGGCAACACATTTTAGCCCCATTTTCAAGTCTTAGGTGGAATGTAAGATTTTAATACAGAATCAATATGTGATTGTTCTATAAATTCAGAATTTCTCAACCAAAGATGTTGAACTATATACAGTTGGACACACAGTTTTCACACTCAATTTTGTGCAAAAAAAAAAAAAGCACAAACACTAGAGTTATGGTAGAGATTTAAAAACATAAACTCAAACATTTATTTTTTGTGACCTCATTTGTAGTCCAAAACCTGACACAGAGAAAACTATTTTATTTGAAATTTGACTTTTTAGATTTAGGACAACAATCAAATAAATGAGCAAAGAGTCTTTTGAAGCCAAATGTGGCCTAGATTTTTTTCTTTTAAGAAATCTTTCTTTTTCTTTTTTGACCTGACTTAAAACTCACAGCTTCTACATCCAGAATAGATAATAAAAAATTGTATGAAACAGGCATTTACTTATGGACCAGCTTCTCAAAGTCACGATTAACCTCAATTGCAGATTTTGTTTCTAAGTTATGCCCTTTTTTTCCTGTGCCCAATCAAAGTGAACATTTCTGAAATGCTATTCACTGGGGCTTAAATTCTGTGGTATTTCAAAATAAGTATCAGTTGGCCTGATTTTTCAAGATATATGAGACTCAGGCAGGTTATGCGCTGGGTGCTTATGTAAAGTCATAGTGTTTAAAACATAAAGTTCATCTGTTTCCACCTTACATCTTCACCTGAGCTGACCTGAAATGATTGGGCTGCCATAGACAAACATTGGGGTTACTTCCATTTTATTGTTTGTTATTAAGCAACTCTTGAAAGAGTAATAAAATTTATGTTGACAAAAGGAATATGAGGTGTAGACCCCTGCTTCTATAAGGTTGAATTTTGTCTAGAGACAAGATATAGAGTGTGTGACTGCTACAAAAATAGTGGTGGATACATAGGTACTTGAAGAGCAAAGAGCTGAGAACGGGTGATGAGCAACAGAATGCTACTATGAGACTGTAAGTTCCCAGTGTAGAGAGAAATGTTCTGCAGAAATTTATTTGGAACCTAGAATTTAAAGATACAAAATAATATTCCATATTTTAATTTTTCAATGTAGATTCAAAATCATCATTATCATCATCATTTTTATGCTAATAATTATTTACCAAGCACTAGGAATGTTCTGAGTCTTGTTCCAAGAACTGTATACATATGAATTTGTTGATTCTTACCAAACCCCCGGTGGGTTAAGTGTAGTCACAGTGCCCATTTTAGAGATAAGGGAGGTGAATCAGAGTGAGAATAAGAAACTTCTCCAAACCCAGAGTGGAATAAATCCTTAGATTGAGTTTATGGAATCAAAAGGGACCACTGAGCTTATATTTCAACATTTTTTGGAGGCATTAATGCTGCCTGTTTTGAGAATTATTTATATTACATCCTATTTTATTTAAAAGACTTTCTGTTCTTTTGTACTTTGGTGCTCAGAGTAGTGTTAACATATAAGCCTTAATAAACAGGAAATAATAAGATTATATAATTTAGATTAATTTGCATTAACTCTCTTCTATGTTTAATGTACAATTGTAGACACTTTGTGGGGTATAACATGTAATTTAAATATTGAAAAATATTATAATTTGTCCTCAATGACCTAATGCCTTTCTGAATTTTGTACTTGACCATAAAACAGTTGAGAATACTTAATTTAAATTTTTGTCCCATAAAAATACACAGATAATAAAATTTCCTATGTTATAAGGTTTGAGAATAAATGAGTTTGTCAGAATGAAACATGACACACAGCAACAGCTCAGTATAGACACCCTGATTACTTCATTGTTGTCTTCATGAAGACTTCCTTATTTCTTCAAGACCCAGATAATGTACCAATTTGGGAAGCTCTTTGCCAGTTCACTGAAAATATGTTTTTTTTCAACTATATAAGTTTTATGATTATAATTCAGTTGTAGAAGTAACTGGATGAGACAGTTGATCTGATGAAGTACTAATCTCCACCTTCAGCCTTCTCCTAACTATACATCTCTGTAAAGTAGGAAGAGGAGAGCTCAGCATCCTCGAAGAAGAGGTAGAAGACTGCACTTCTCAAATCCATGTGTGTGTAGACCTGTGCACGTGAAGATACATACACAGTTATATTTCAACTAGCTATCCAAGGCCAACCCAGCAGTCCTCTAAGTAGTGATTTAAAATTTCATCTGCTTTTTTGTTTTCCAAAAGTGTTCAAGATGGCAACATGGTGATAGTCAACTCATTCTGAAGGGAAATGAGTCCCCAGCAATATTTCACTGGAAATTCAAATAGATGGTCTATGGTGAGTAGAAAGAAAACTAACACTTCACTAGGGGATAGTTTTCAAAGCAACTTTCTCTTATTTCCAGTTTGAAAGGAAGAAACAAACACCTTGATTTCTCTGGAGTAGTTTCCTATAAATTTCATTTCTTTTTCTACCTGTTTTCCTAACAAGGTAAACAGATTTTTTCTACAGCAATATTCTCATGATTTATTTAATTTCTAGAAACAGACTTTATTTTGGCCAAGGTCAACACAGCTGAAGTATAGGTTTGGGCTATAATTTATGCACATTATGTTTACATGCTGAGCAGTACACTGCATTTACACATGCCTTGTTTGTTTGAGTGTATTTGTTTGGTTTGGTTTTCAGTCAAGGCTTTGTATGACTTGTCACCTGCCTATCTCCAGATTCAATTTGTGCCACTCTCCACTCACTCACTGTGTATACTTTCAAAGTTCTTTCCACCACAAATGCTTACTACATGACACTCTCGTTTTCTGCTACATTCCAGGTTTCTTTGTCAACAAAGTCTATGCTGAGTTATCAGCATAAATGAAATTCCCCTTAAGACACCTTTAACTATGTTAAAGGAAGTTCCCTGTAATATGTTTCTTAACACCTGATCACAGGTCAATATACATTTGTGTCATTGTTTGCTTGTTCTTTACTTATCCTTTTATTTTCTATTTCCTTTACTAGACCTTAAATTTTAGTAGACAAGTTCCATGACTTTCTTACTAAGACTGATTTTTCCAGAATACAGCACAGGGCCTAGCTTTTTAATGAGAAAGTTTAAAATAGATGAATTAATTAAAATATCTAATGTTCTTTCTAAACCCTCCAAAATACAATAACATTTAAAATTTTGAATTAAGAGAGCAGTTATAAATAACATTTGAAAATGAATGATTTTTTTATTAAAAAAAACAATTTTGAAACATTGGATTTACATTCTAGGAAATGTTGCTTCAGAGAGAGAAAGCCTTGCATATATATTTAACAGACTACTGCCCTAAACACATACAAAATTTAGCCATATATATTTAGTTACAAAGAATGTTATATTTTTAGTCTATAAATTTAGTTCTTTACATATTTTATAAAGACTTAGTTTCCTGAAGATATCGAGCATAAAACTGGGCTTTTAAGAGCTTATCAATCAGTTGGCATTTTACCAATGTCTTTGATGTATTTGATTGCATAACAAATACACATAAGATTTAATTCACAAGGATCATGCAAACTTATTTATAATCAAGGAATAAAAACAAATTCTAACTTTCATTATATTCAGAGAATTAATTTCAGAGAAATATGCTCAAATAATGCAATGCATTAAAGTTCTATTCAAGTAGTTGGGAGATTTGGAAATCAAAGGTTATATTTTATCTTTGTGTTAAAAGCCGAATCTTTTCAAGGCTAAACCCAGCAGTACTGTTTCTCTGAAGAGGAACTTTGACTCCTGAGACTGTCCTGCTGGCCAACGTTTTTACTTTGTTTTTTGTTTTTAAAATTTAAGTAAGTTCCTTCCACATGTGTAGTATTTGGTCTTTGGAGTTTTAAATAAAATTTTCAAGTACCCAAACTCTTTTTCCTGCCAGCTGAATGACTGTCAATTCTGAATACCCACAAATAGTGTACCTTTATCATTTCTGTATTGAATTTTGTCCTTGCATATCTTAAGAGGATACATGTATGCATGTAGGTATGTATTTGGAAAATCTAATGAGAATCTTGACCTGTTAATAAGTTATCACTTTCTTTGCAGAAAATTTACTTTTAGTGACAGCTATCAACCAAGTCCTCTTATTATGGTTTGGATGTGACATGTTCCCCAAAAGCTCACATATGAGACCTTGCAAGAAGGTTCAGAGAAGAAATGATTGGGCTGTGAGATCCTTAACCTAATCAGTAAATCAATCCTTGATGGGATTAACTGAGTGGTAGCTGGAGCCAGGTGGGTGGTATTAGGGTGTGGTTTGGGATATATATATTTGTACCTGGCAAGTGAAGTCTCTGTTTCATAATCATCATGTGAGTTGTTTTCCTCTCCATACTCTTTGCCATGATGTTCTCCCTCAGCTCTAGCCCAAAGGAATAGAACCAGTCTTCTATGGACTAAGACCTCTAAAACTGTGAACACTCAAATAAACTTTTCCTCCCCTAAAATTGTTCTGTTCAGATCTTTTAGAACCAGCAGCAAAAAAGCTGACTAAAACTGAAATTGTTACCAAGAAATGGAGTTGTTGGTGTGACTAACCTGACCATGTGGTTCAGGAGATTTGAGTTTTTTGGAACTGGTGTGAGAAATTTTGAGATGCTTAGTAGTATAAGCTGGAAATCTTTTAGATTCTCATATGAGGAGATTGATGGCTGATTTTGGTGGGAGCTCAGAAGACTAGAATGCCAATAGGACTGTGGACAATGAAGACAGAGCTCAAGAGGATTCAGAGGAAGATTCTATTGGAATTTGATAGAGGCCATTCTTGTTATGTTCTGACTGAGAAGTTTTCTGTATTTTGTTGGTGCCCTGAGACTTTCTGTGAGGCTGATTTTATAAACAATGGACTTCTTAATCTGGCAGAAGAAATGTCTAAGTTGCATAGCATTCAGGCAGTGGCATGGATATTGCTGACGGCTTTTAGCCAAATTTATTGTGATAATAAGGAGCAAAAAGCAGGGCAGAAAGGTTTGAAAAACTTGGACTTGCAAGATGGGAGTAAAACTGGGGTTAAGGAACTTGAAGTTGTTGAAGACACTACTGTCACTAAAGAAATGCTAAAGAATTTGCCCAGAAACAGTAAGACAGATGCCTTGAGGGCATCTCAGGAGCTGGCAAGACCACACACATCTCAGACTGAAGGCAGTAAAGTAAAAATACTCTTGAGACCACTGTGTCACCTTTCTTGCACAAGGGGGCCTAAGAAGTTTTCTCAACATGTAAAGATACTCAGAGGCTGCAGCAGCCAGGGTCCCTGGAGGCTTGGCTACTGCTGGAGATGATTACAGATGTTGGTACCAACTATGTGGTGCTGGTTCTCCAGGAATGCAGGATGCTACTGTTATGGGGTCATGAAGGCTTTCACCAAGATTTCAAAAGGAGGCCTTGGAGGGCAGGAAAAGTGCAGCAGGGTCAATATTCCTGTGGGCAGCCCCTGAGAAAGCAAAGGATGAAAATGTAAAGAGGAAGATGAAGCTGCATTGGAGAACCCCAAAATTAAGAAATGCTGGGACAGTGGAACATCTGCTGAGGAAAGGTACGAGAATTGAGCGGAGACAAGCCAACAGAAAGACCACTTGGGCTGCAACCAACATGAGGGATCTACACAAGCCCTTTGGAAAGAACATCATGATAAAACATGCATGCCAGATGCTAGACATGGAGCTATAGGACTTGTTTGCCCCATTAGATTTTGGTCTTGCTTTGGTCCCTTCCCTCATTTCTATGCTCTTAATTTTGTGAATGAAAATGTTTACTTTATATTATCATATATTGGATACTTGTAAATTGTTTTAATTTACAAGTGTTCACACTGTGAGAGTGCTTTGAGCCTCAGAGAAGACTTTGGACTTGAAATTTGAGCAATCTGAGAGCTTTTGAGACTATTGGGACTCTTGGGACTGGACTAAGAATGTTATGGTTTGGCTGTGAGATGTACCCCAAAAGGTCATGTGTGAGACCATGCAAGAAGTTTCAGAGAAGAAATGATTGGGTTGTGAGATCCTTAACCTAACCAGTTAATCAATCCCTGATGGGATTAACTGAGTCGTAAATGGAGGCAGGTTGTTGTGTGGTATTAGGGTGTGGTTTGGGATATATATTTGTACCTGGCAAGTGGAGTCTCTCTCTCTGATTCATAATCATCATGAATTAGATGTTGCTTTCCCCTCTGTACTCTTTGCCATGATGTTCTGCCTCACCTATAGCCTCAAGGAATGGAACCAGCCTTTTGTGCACTAAGACCTCTGAAACTGTGAACCCTCAAATAAACTTTTCCTCCCCTAACATTGATCTGCTCAGATCTTTCAGTCCCAGCAGCAAAACAGCTGACTAAAACACCTCCACTAGACATTGTATATAGAAAAACCTCCTGACCTTTCACATTTCTTCTTCTGTTTGGCAAAGGAAAAGCTGCACATCAAGTAAGCTAAGACATTATTCTATTGCAAATTGATTTAAAATTGTGCTTTTGTAATGTATCTTATTCATTTTAAACGAATTGATGGAATGATACTGCTGATGCTATTTAAAACATGTACAAGGTTATATAAACCACCACTGAATGGAAAGAGTTTTAATTAGTTTAGCAATTGTCATTTTATCAATGTCTCTGATGTGTCTAGTTGCATAACAAAACACATATGATGTAATTCATAAGGCTTATAAATGCTTATTTATGATCAAAGAATAAAAACAAATCTTAATTTCTATTACATCTATCAGCACTCTGATAGTGATAATGGTCCAGATGGGAGTGAACATTATTAGCCCAAACTGGGACAGCCCTATGGACAATGTCCTGATAAGATATGATACCCTTAAGAAAAAATGTTGGAAAAGGTGATCTAATTTTTGTTCTTTCAGAGTTTTCCAAAAAGATCCACGACCCAGCCTTCCTCTTACAGTGCAATTGAAACATCCCTGTTATTTTATCCATTAAGTAAACCAAAGAATAAAACTAGAGTAGGCTGGCTTTCTAATCAAACTCAAGTCTGTTTTACTTTTCTGTCTTATATTATGTTTAAATTTATTGTAACAAAAGTTAGGATCACCAAAAATGAAAATCTATTTTACTTTGATTGAACTATTATTTACTGTTAATCTATCTGAATTTTGTTATGATCTCCTGGAATTTCTCTTAAGTTACATGTAAGAAGTAAGACAGTTTTCTAATAGATATACTTGTGGCTTTGGAACATTTTTTCCCTGGTCATTTAAATTTATTTTCTGACTTTAAGGTAATCTTATTAAAGATTAGAGTACTTTGGTAGGTACACTTTTAGATCTATAGTTGATGTTATTCTAGTTCTCAGATTATACACTGCAGGAAGCTGCAGGTCTACAGAAGCCAACTCACAGTGATTTTATTAGTAAATGACTATTCAGAATTTAACTAAGTATATCACAAATATTATAGGAATTTTTCTGCCCCTACTCTCTAAATTCTGGACTTTACTAGAGCTTTCCTGTAATATGAGAAGAAACATTTGACTTTCCAGCTGTAATAAGTCACTAGATCATTTTGGGGAATAAAGCATAACTACTGGTATTTCACCCATCCATCTCTTCTACTGTATGTCATACCATAGAAGACCCTAATTCTTCTTGAGCCTTTGAGAGATTGAGTCCACTAGGCTTATAAAATTCACCAGGTTAACACTTTGACTGCATCACTCACCAAAAGCAAGCTTATTTATGCTTCCCCAAATCTCAACAACAGAAGGTAAGAAAAATATCTTTTTTTCCTAATGACACAAGCTTATTGAGGGTCAAAAGTGGGTGGAAGAAGAACAGCCTCTATCAAATATTTTTAGATGCTATTCATACCAAGTAATTTCTAAGTTTTCAAATATTAAGTTAGTGCTTGTCCTGGAAACATCAAGCATGACTTCTGTTTGTCACTCATTGACCATAAGTCAAATGTTCCCACACAAACACAAGAAGCACCAGAAACAAAATATTACCATTTTCCTTCAAACAAGAAGGGATTATATATACTTGGTAAATAATACAGAGGACAATTAGAGTTCCAGCTATCAAAAACTCTTACTCGCCCTTCTTCCTATGCTTAAAACATTTCCCTCTTCAGCAAGAAGTCTCACCCAATTCCCACTTTTAGCCTAATCTGTGTTATCAGGGTTTGCAAGCTATTCTGATCATGAATTATGGGTAATATATTATTATGCCCAAAATATTGAGCACAGGGTTGTTTTAAATTTTAAAAATCACAAACACTTTAAATTCATATTTCTATATTTTGGGGTGCATTCACAAACTATGCCTTCTCTATTTTTTATTAAAATGATGCACTTAGCCTTGCAGTCTTCAGAATGAGAGTGCTAAATCCTTCCTTTGACAGAATTTACTGGGAACCACCTCAAACAATTAAGAAGTTTTCACAATGTATAAGAATAAAACTGTATACTTTGGATTTCACCCATGGAAAATTATACATTTTAAGCAGATATTTTTTCTCAAAACCTTCTTAGTTTTGTATTTTAAAAATTGGAGGTGAGAAATAGTTTCCTCTTCCAACATATAACTGCCAAATTTTGGGATTTTCTTTTCATTCTTTTTTGTGATAGCAGCCAATGATTTCATGTTCATCTCTTCCTTGGAGCACTGTGCTACATGTAAATAGTCATAAGAAGCAAAACTGCTAACTTTCTATTTTCAACGTTCTTCCAAATTATAACTCCTTAAGTACATTATTTGCTTGTAACACTATTGCAGTCAGCAGTTTGCAAAATGTTTTGCACTTGCATAACATAAATTCTGTTCTTTAAGCTTTTATTTACAGCTTTTGCTTTTCTTGTCATATGGCCAGAAAGTGATTTTGTCATAGTATCATCCCTTATCTAGGTAACAATTTCTATGAATAGGATGATTTTACATATTAGCAATTTTAAAAATTCAAAATTTTAGTGTCATAATAACAAAAATTATTTCTCACGTAGAGACATTATACTCAGCAGTAGAAAATTCTTTCAAGATGATGGAGTAACCATAATATTAGACATTGCTAGTTGCTATAACAAAAGAAGGAAAAAGATATTATGAAAAAAATGAATGAGTAATTAGATTCTCTATTGGAAAGTGACCTTCTCATTAGCCATAAATAATAATATTATTACAATATTCCATAAGAGACCCAGAAAATTCAAGATTATAATTTGACCAGAAAGCAGAAGAACTGACATTTGGCCAACAGACACAATTATCTATAGAAAGTGCTTCCCAAAATGGCCTGAACTGAATATTGGTGGAAATGTGGAAATGTTGATTCTGAAGTACCTGTGAATGCCAAAATGGAAATATCCAGTATATGTTTGATATTTATAATATTGATATGGACTGTAAGTATTTGAAGAATTAAAAAAAAAAACTTGATTGAAAACAAAGATTTAGTTGTCTTCTGTCACGACCCCTTGCCCGCAAGGAAGACGCAACTCAGGAATCTTCTTTCAGCAGTTTATTCAGGCCCTTGATATTTCTTCTTCTACCCCTCGGATGCCCCTCCCAGCCTTAATAAAGCATCTCAAGCCCCAATGCAAAGCTGCCACGTGGAGCTTTCTCATAGGGTGGTGAAAAATCATGTGCCAACTCTCCCAAATAAGGAGTTGTTTGTCACAGACCACAGCGGAGCCAGCGCCATCTTGTAATGGCGACCATAGTCTGCAGAAACGGCAGAAGCGGCTCACCACAGTTCCCCCTTTCTGTTTTCTTAAAACAATACAGGCGAGAGTAGAGGTCCTATCCCACTGTGCAGAAGTGGCTGCATAGTATGGCTCAGTCTTAAGGAGGGTCCTTCCCCAGATCCGAGACCATATCAGCCGACGCCTTTTTTCGTGGGGCGGGGCGTGGATGCGTCTAACCCGCATGCAATAGGACATGCTCTCCTTGAGGTCCACGTCAAGGATCACTCAAGTGCAGTGCCTTGCCTTGCATCCTGTATCGTGACGATGGTGGACGAAGGGGGATAGCTGAGGCTGAACTGTGGCTGTTTATAACGACAAACAAGTTGACAGCACCTTGAAAGAAAGGCACGGACTTTAAGACGATAGAAAAGCACTAGTGTGGAAACCCATCTGCGTGCAATGGCAGTAAGACCGGCAGAGTGCAAGGGCTTTCCAACACTAAGAGAATAACAAGGAAAGTCATGTCGATCCCAGTGCAATGTTATAATAACTTGGGGTGTAACGACCATGTCAAAGGTTTACTGTTTAAGATGCGCAAGCCAGACTTGAGGCGAGTTGCCATTTTCTAAAGCTGCAAGAGCTTGTATGATCATAGCCTTATCG
>NW_026000078.1:5296907-5321861 GCF_001458135.2 Marmota marmota marmota | reverse complement strand
ATATATATATATATATAGTCTTTTGCTTTTTTCCCCCAGCTCCCAGAGTTTACTAATAGTGTATTCACAGATGCACAACTTTTCTTCTGCCCTGTTCTCCATTAGTGTTAATGTGTAAAAGACTCCACTTTACTCATAAATACCACTGGGGATTTATTTCTCATTCATGTTTATAACTTCTGGCAAAATGTATCTTCAAAATTTGAAAATCTGATCATGACCAAATTCTTCAATGAATTTTCTTGGCTAATAAATTTTTGAAAAGAACAATTCCATTCTGCATCATCAATAAAAACTCTTTACATAATACAATTAGCCCATATTTTTTTCTATGCATGTTTCATACAATATTGGGAATTTATATTGATCATTTTGTCTTTTGCAAGCATAAGAAAATCCATTCATTTTGTTCTGTGAATTGATTCATTTTACTGAATTAATTGGCTCAATAAGCCATTTATTAAATGGCTTATGGGGTACTTCTGAATTTGGACAACATAGTAAGTTCTGGGCATTGAATCTGAACAAAATCTCTCATGGTTTCTGTCCTGGGAGATTTTTAAAATTTATTTAAATGATGAGAAAGGTAGAAATATATAAGATAAAAAGTAAATCACCTAGCCTCTATTGTATTTGACCTTCTTCGATTCTATGTAGGCATATGTGAGGGAATGAGAAAGATTTAGTTGCTCACATTCTTTAATAAATAATAGATCTTAAACTTATTAACCATTTTTTTAGAAAGTGGTATAATTACCACACTGCATTTTGAGTATTTTATTTGTAATATTTTCATTCAGTACAATACACTACATATATGTAGACATTACTACATACGAAACAGACTAAATTCTACATTTATCTGTTTTTACCTTTATTGGGAGAAGTTAAAAATTCAACTCATACTTTTGATGGTTTTGCTTAAAATATTTAATTTTCATTTTAAGAAGTTTGAAGGATTTACATATCTTTTTTTTTTCTTTTAAGCACAAGTGGGATTGCATATTGTTTTCATTGAGCTGATTTCGGAAATTTTCATGCTTCAAATGTTTCTATAATTATATATTTGGTCTATCTCATATTAATTTTGCGAAGATATTGATTTTAATTTTTTTCAATGACTAACCACAAATTATTGGACAGAATACCAATCTGAAAATCTCTAAAAGTCTTAGTTCCACACTAATGAAACTAAAAGACAAGAACATTTTAAGGGAGTCTAAGCTTTAGTCTGAGAGAAATGATAACCTAAGTACTAACTGAAAAAAAAATCCAGCTTTCTTTCGGCATGATAAATATAAAGTGTGTTGAGGGGTGAGAGGAACATGATAGTTTCTCAAGGGAAATTGAGCTGATCTTCAAAGTGAGAGACATTTATGGGTCCAAAAACATAGAAAGCAGTCCAGAGCAACATTTGCTTAACAAAATGACAGGGATTGAAAAGCTATGATGTAAAAAACAAATTAACAAACAAAAACAAATATTAGTTTGAAATAGGCCCCATAATTTATGCTACACAGCCTAAATTGTGGTGTTGAAAATTATTAAATGAAATAACTTTCACAAATTGGAATTTAATTCTATTTATATATCCATCTGCCTCCTTTGCTGATGTATATGTATACAGAAGTATGCCTCACGCACACCAGAATAGTGTTGAAAGAACATAAAGCAAATCAGTTTCTTCCTTCTGATAGACTATAAGCTCCATAGTGGAAGAAATACTGCTGCCACATTATTTTAGTTGGCTTTTGTACTTGTGCAACTGGAAGACCTGACAAGAATAATTTAGAGGAGAAGAGGTTTAAAACTTGGTTAGCCTCACCATTTCAGAGGTTCAGTCCATGGTCAGCTGATTCCATTACTCTAGGCAAGAGATGAAACAGGACATCATGACACAAGGGTATGGTGGAGAAAAGCAGCCCAGGACATGACAATCAGGAAACAAAGAGAGCTCTGCTCACCAGGGACAAAATATAAACCCCAAAGGCTCAACTCCTGTGACCTACTTCCTGAAGCCATACCTTACTTGCCAACAGCTACCAACCAGTTCATTTATACCAGAGGATTGGTCCATTGATAAGTTAAGGCTTTCATAACTTAATAATTTCACTTCTGAACAGTCTTGCATTTTTTCACAAATGGAACTTTTTGGTGACCCCACATATCAAATTCATAATGCTTATTTATCTCTATAACCTCTTGTCCTGAGCAGGGCCAATCATTATAAGGTACATTTTTAAAAATGATCAAGACACTCTTCTGTCAAAAGGCTAGAAATTCAAATAAGTGCTTTTGTAATCTTGATTGTAAGACACAGAACAGGTGGTCACCATTAGAAACATTCAAGTATCGATTTGTGGTTAAGCTACTCACCCTATGAGCTATCCTGGTAGCAGGAAGAATTATTTTTCATATTAAAAAATTGTAGAGTAAGTAGGTTTTAAAATACAACATATAAATCAAATTTATACAAAGCTGAACATTATAACAAATTATTAATTGAAAATTTAGTTCAAAGGTTAAAAATGATTAATAATTATCTTAAGTAAAACTTCAGTACATAGTGTTAGTTTGTAACTAATGTACAAATCAAATATATTCAGTATGTATTTCAACAGAGGAAAAGCCCAAATAATAATTCATTGAGGCAGGTTTGAAAGAGTAATAATAGCTAAAAGGGGATCAAGTTTAGCACTTAACTAGCTTCTCCAAGGATATGGAATCAGGTGATATCTGAGATAGTTTTGCTTTTTTAAATTCCTGTAAACATAAATGTTCTTAATCTTTATTTCCTAAGTAAAAATAAATCTCAGATAAAATTAATCTTATAACATCTTAGAGTTATTCTATCAGCATCCTGGTATGAGTTCATGTTGATGAAATTCATGGTCTTGGAAATTTATATCACAATATAGATACTAAAAACAGTTTTCTAGTTTTCCATTTTAAAAATGAAAACAATCAGACAAAGAAGAAAAAAAATAACTGGGACTGATTTCCATTTACTGCCTACCCACAAATATCTGGGTGCCCCCCATTTGAGGAATAGGAATAACTCTGAACTTGGCCTTTTACATAGGGACAGACTCATAGACCCAGAGTGCCCTGCCCTACTCTGTTTACCTCTTGTCTGTACACAAATTATTTATGGCATCTTTACATGGACTACTCAGTTCCAGCTTCTGAGAAAGCAGAGATGTGGCTGATAAAGCATGGGACGATCTATATTGTCCAGAAGACATCACCATTTATTGTTCAATGTGCAAGAGCTGTCAACTCACAGAAGGCAAGGATGGCAACTTGGGATGCATTCTACAGAAACTCTCTTACAGGAAAGTGCACAGCTACAATTAAATATTTAGCCCCTTAGCTAATACCAATCCTATTTTCTTAAGCACCTATGAGTTCATTATGTATACACTTGTAGACATCAAAATGAAGTCACTACCGTTTCCAGTCACCTTTTAATCTAGAACAAAGATTGGGCTCTTTCCTTCTCTGTGATGCTTTCCCTCAGTCTGGAATTTTTAGTCACCTTTCCTGTTGCTATATTGTTTGTGATCTTCTCATATCTATTATCTAATCATGTGTAGATCATCATGTACAAATATTTCTCTTTCACTAGGTTTTGTGATCCATGATGGAATAGTTATTTTTTAATCACTCTATGACATTCAGACATTCTGTGACATACAGACATATGTGCATATGTACAGTTATATGTATTTGTAGATATATTAACATATTCATATGCAAAATTTTTAAAATTAGTTTTTTTTTATTTTTATAATTCATCAAATTTTAAAGATTTATGCCCTGAATCCATGTATTGTATATACTAAGTAGTAACCATGAACCTACATAAAAGATTGTTATGACTTTTCTGAAGTTATTTATTCATTTATATTTATACAATATGCTATTGACTATTAATTATTTTATTAGGGGAATTTTCCCCATTACATTGCTTTAAAAATATTTCTGTGCATATTTTTATAAATTCAAAACTATAATTATAAACATACTTATATTGAACATTTTTATCATCAGTGGCTATGATCAGAAAATATTAATTTAGCAGCCAAAACTGTCTTGTCACAAGAGTGTTATATTCTTTTCACATTTTTTAATGAGTTTGAAAAAGCAAATTTATTTTAACCAAATTATTTATTTAGTTTTCTTCCCAGAAGTAGTTGAATCAGGGCAGTTTCTGTCATTTCTGTTTCTGCTTGTGGTTTCCTCAGTTGGCAGTTTGTATGGATTACCCGGCTTTCCCTGAAGAACAGTGAGTCTTGAATATAAATGAAGTCCTAGAGCATTCTCTTTCAAGTGCAGGATCCCTGGGTTAATCTGTACACGAAACAGACTGGTTGCAGAATGGAAGAATTGCCATGTGGACAAAGGCTGGCAAAGTCAATATATTTTAGGAGATTTATCATGACACACTTCTCAAAAGTTTCTTCACAGGAACTCTGTGTGGTCTACACTAATCTAATGACTTTGATTTTCTTTGATATTTAATTGAAACACAGTGTATCTTGTATCTCTATGTTTTCTGGCAAAGAAACAACAACAACAAAAAAACTAAAGAAATTGATCCCTTTGGACCACAGCTTTTGGAAATAGATCAGACTCACCATTTGATTATAGTGTTTTTTTTATTTTAGGTAATTATTACAAGATAGCAACAGATGTGATATTAGGATATTTCAGGATTAAAGGGATAGTTAGACGTTTTTTCAAAGAAGACTTAACTAAAAATACCTGATGAATGATGTGGGTTATATAAGTTCTTCCTTTAGAATTCCAGTTTTTATGTTGGTCAAAAGATGAAAATTTTCAAATCAGAGAAATATGTTCAAGAGATCATTACACAATATGGTGACTATAAAAGCAATATATTACATATTTGAAATTTCTGAGTATATTTTAAGTGTAACTCACTGAATCAAAAATAAGTTTATAAGTTAATGAAATGTTTATTAACTTGATTTAATCATTCCACAATGCCTACATATTTCAAAATATCATTCTCTGTTCCGCATAATCATGCAATTTTTGGTTGTCACAGAAATAAACACTGGAGGCATTAAAATTTATATTTGTGGATATGAATGTTAAAAAAAGAAACAAAAAACGTTAAAGACCATGTAGAACACATTTACAACAGTAGGATGTAGTTTGAGGACATCCTGTTAATGCACAGAAGTTACTGTTTAATGCAATGTTCACTGTTTTTCTGTATTTCTACTGGCACTATTGCTTACCTATGGGACTAATAAATGTGGAATTTAATATCATTAATATTTTTTTATTAGTAGGTAAAGGAAATATCTAATATGACCTTGAAAAAATTATTTATAAGGTAGTAGTAAGTCAAATTTGTCCTGGGCATTTTTATGATTCTCACGATATAATTTCTTTGCCTATGAATCATTGTGACACAAAAAATAATATCCTTAATCAAAATACACTTAGAAGAATTTCTCCAATAATTAAAAAATTAAAACTGTAGTGTCATAGAAGGTTTCTGGTAATAGTTTAAAAAGTGAAGTTTTAAGAAGAGATTGCATGGAAGAACAGAGCTTTATACTGCCGCAGTCTGGCTGGGCACACAATCACGGGCCACCACACAGCTTGTAGATTCAAACAGCAACTCTTTATTCCCGAACTCACACCAGCCGTCTACAAACACGTTCTGGGGAAATCCACGTTCTCTGCCCAAATCCACCTCCACTGGGCTTCTATCTCTCAAAGAATACTGTCTGAATCCCGTGAGAACTCAAGGGGAACTCAGGCAGCAGGATATGCCCTATTCCCAGCAGGAATAATCTTAAACCTTAAACCTGGAACCTAAACCGGGAATGCCCTAATCCGCCTTGGTCCTTGAGCAAGGTCACCTACATTCAATGTCACTGCAACATGGGGTACGCTGGCAAGGAAATTGTCATACCTACTTGGCTAATGGCTCCCAGCATTATACAATATTTTATGTGATACGCTGCTTGTATGTTTAAATCTTCAAAATATTTTCTACACCATTTTCTTCCATTGTTCTGATGTATTTGTTCCTGGGTATATGATTATTATTTTTTTTTCTGTTTTCTTCATTTTTTTTCTCTTTCTACTTCTCTTAGCTGTCCACTGTATGTTTTGACTTAGTTGTTTCTGTTTTAATTAAATTAAATATCTAACCCCATTTCTCAATTAAAATAAATTAATTTAAAATTTTTTCAATACTAACATTCTCCTTAATATTTTTTGGTTGTGCCGCGACCCCTCGCCGGCAAGGGAAAACACAACACAGGATTCTTCTTTCAGCATTTTATTCAGGCCTTGATTCAAGTATCATCTTCTAGTGACCCGTCACTGAGCGCCCAAGCACAGCCTAATAAAGCCTCCAGCATACCAATCTTAAGCTGCCACGTGGACCTTTCTCATAGGGTGGTAAGGGATTGCATGCCAATTCTCCATATTAGGAGTTGTTTATCACAGGCCACAGTGGAAGCTGGCGCCATCTTCTAATGGCGGCCACGGTCTAATTAGAACGGCTCACCACAGTTCCCCCTTCTGTTTTATAAAACAATGCAGGCGAAAGTAGAGGTCCTATCCCACTGTGCAGAAGTGGCTGCAATGTATGGTTCAGTCCTAAGGAGGGCCCTTCCCTAGACCTGGTCCCATATCAGCCGACGCCTTTTTTCGTAGGGCGGGGCATGGACGTCAAACCCACATGCAATAGGACATGCTTTCCTTGAGGTCCGTTGAGGGATCACTCAAGTGCAGTGCCTTGCCTCGCATCCTGCATCGTGATGACGGCGAGAAGTAGGATAACACAGGTAGCCTGATAGTAATGACAAGATTTGAGTTGGCAACACAATCCCTAAACCCCAGAGGAAGGTAAAAGGTCTATAGCCGAGAAGAAAGACCAGTCCTGAAACCCATCTGCGTGCAATGGTAACAAGACCTGCAGAGTGCAAGGGCTATTCAGCACTGGGAGAGAATAAGGAAGAGGACATGCCAATCCCAGTGCAATGTGAAACTCACTTGGGGTGCAATGGCCATGCCCAGAAATCACTGTTTAAGATGTGCAAGCCAGATTTGTGGAGAAATGCCATTTTCTAAGGCCGCAAGAGCCTGTACAATCATGGCCTTTTCTTGTGCATGGCGAGTTTTAAGGCGACAGAGAAGCCACAAACAAAGTATAACACCGAAGCAACACATTGCCCCAAAAATGCCCACTCCCACCCATTCCTTAAAAAAGGAAAAGGCAGAGGATAGCCAACTGGTGAATTGACCCAAAGTCACTGGTTCGACACGGGTACTATTCAAAACAGCAATCTGAGTTAGTTGAGACTGGATCAAGTTTTCTGCTTCCATGGACCAGGTTCCGGATAGATACTCTCCGATGATGCGGGAGGCATTTCTGGAATCATTAAATCTGACAGAGGTTATACATAAATGTGCACGTTGATCAATACAACCCAAATGTACTAGATCAGACAATTCCTCAACTTGAGCTTGAAGCAGATCTATCCTTTGATTAGCAGCCAGAATCCCAGATAAAATGTGTTGATTAATTCTACTTTGAGATTCAAGTATGGTGGATGTTTGTTGAATAACCTGATTAATAGTGGCAGCAGTTTGTACCTGGCTGGCCATGGCTACTCCAGCTGTAACTGCTGCAGCAGCAGATACCGCCACAGCTGTCACTATAGCTGCCGTAATTCCAAAATCTCTACGGGCTCTAATCAGTTCAACAATAGGAAAAGACTCTGGATCTGCAGTAACCGGAATTGGGACAAAGGTCGGAACTTTCATAACCACTGCCGTAGTCCAGGAGCCATTCCAACACTCAGACAAATAGCAGGTAATATTAGAACAATTAAGCATCCCCTGTGATGTATCATTAGCCAAAATAAACAGGAACGGAGATTGGAGACAGACTGCTGCGGAGGGTAATGTAGCATTAGATAATTGTGAATTATTTGCAGAAATTTTAAGCCTCCTACCTCGCTCCGAGTCTTGGGTACTGCCAGAAACATTAAACAGCCAACTTTGGACTCCTCGTAATTGAGCCAAAGCGGAAATATCAGCTGTGGCTCCCTTTTCATTGGAAATCAACCATTGAAACCAAGACCAACCTGCTCCTATAGAGGAATTATTGTTGGAAGAATTATACAAGTATCTTTTAAGAGAGGGGGAAAGGGAGAAACCTTTAGCGACCTGATGTTTCTCCCAAGAATGATCTTGGCAAGGCGTGAATGTTGGGGGGAAGCCACACTCAGGAGTGCAATAAGGAGAAGCCTTAAAATGAGTGGCATTAGAGGTCTGATTAGAAGGAGACAACGGAATTAACACCTGGGAAGTAATGGCCAGAGTGGTAATATTAAGCTCAGAAGTATTTGTCAAGTTTCCTGAGCCCTGGTTTTTCCCTGAGCTAATTTGTAGGAGCACTGCACCCAAAACTCCCTGCGAGATCCGACTGTACTGCAATGGGTCCTCCCAGTTAGTCAAGTTCTTAAGTTTTAAATGGATGCAATCACCCTTGGAAAAACTGAAGCAAAAAACTCCTGTGAGATTGATGCTGGAGAGATTGAAGGACCGATCTTGGTCCCCTCTAGGGGAAACACAAGGAGCAGACATCTCACATGAAGTAGAAAAAAGAGTGGGGAGAACACTAGAATTGCTATGAACCGGCATCGGCATTGGCCACGTTCGAGCTACCGCCCACCACTGCATTGATGTCCCCTGTACCATCGATATCAGCATTAGAACCAGGACACTCAGTAGAAGGATGGTCCTCATCATGAGATTGTTGTAGCGCCTCCTGTTGTTGGTTGATTGATGTCGGGACTCTTCTTGTCAGGCGTTCTGGAACCCACACCGGCTCCGTCCGGTCCTGTGGGAAAACACAGACGGAACCTCGTGCCCATGCCAGCACGGGATCAGGCCCATACCATTGTCCAGAAAGTACATCTTTCCACTTAACGTGCCCAAAGTTCGGGGCAGAGGGCGAACAGTGCCTAGTCGCAGCAGAGCGCCCTTGGATGTCCAAATTCAAGAAATTAATAGTAAATAGAGCCAGGGAGAGGCGCTCTTTCGGGGTGTGGCCTAAGCCAATTCCCCCTTTTTGTTTTATTAACATCTCTTTTAGAGTCTTATGAGCACGCTCTACAATACCCTGACCTTGTGGATTGTAAGGTAAACCATGGACAAGCTGGATACCCATCTGGCTGCAAAAGGAAGAAAATTGTCGTCCAGTATACGCTGGACCATTGTCCGTTTTAATGGTCTGTGGTAAGCCCCATGCTGCCCAGGCTTCCAAGCAATGCGTGATAACATTTCCAGCCTTTTCACCAGACAAAGCAGAAGCATGGATAATGCCAGAACAAGTATCCACAGACACATGGACATATTTAAGCTTGCCAAAGTCAGGGATATGAGTGACATCCATTTGCCATATAGTTAAAGGCCGCAAACCACGAGGATTTACGCCCACAGAAGGAGGATGATGTAAAATGATACAATTAGGACAATCCAATACAATCTGTCGAGCATCAGCACGGGAGATAGTAAAGCGCTTTTGAAGTGCTCGTGCATTAACATGAAATTTACTGTGAAAGTTTCTAGCTTGGTCTAAGGAGGAAACGAGGAACATCCAAGAAGGACGAGTAGCAAGGTCAGCTTGGGCATTGCCAGCAGAAAGAGCACCCGGTAAACCTGTGTGAGCTCGAATATGCAAAGGGTAAAAACAGGCGGAGCGATTCCAAATCAGTGTTTGAAGATGGAGAAAAAGGGAAGACATTACTCCTGATGTGTGTATGGGACCCACTGCTTCCAACACCTTTAAAGCTTGAACTACATAAACAGAATCTGAGATCAAATTAAAAGGAAATGGACATTGTTCAAAAACTTTTATGACAATTTGTAACTCCACCCATTGTGGATTGCCAGGAGCAAACTGATGTTGGATAGGAGGTTGATCATTTACCACATAGGCTCCAATACCAGTTTTGGATCCATCTGTAAAGATATTTGCAGCTCCTGGGATAGGCGTAGAAGAAGTGATTTTAGGAAAAATGATAGGATGTTCCTTAACAAATGTTATAAGAGGATGTGAAGGATAGTGATTATCTATCTCTCCTGGAAAAGAGCATCGCAATATAGCCCAATTATCCAGGTTAGCACACAAAACTTGAATTTGTTGACACGTATAAGGGACAATCACAGACGTCGGAGGAAAACCAAAAAATTGTATACTTTGTTGTATCCCTAACATAGCTAAGGAAGCAACTGCATCAGGATAATACTCAAGGGATTTTCCAGGGGATATACGTGGATGTATCCACAATAAAGGACCATCTTGCCACAAAACTCCAGTGGGTTGCCGTACAGTGGCGAGCACACATAATTGAAGAGGCTTATCCTCTTGAAGCCTGCAAAGGCTAGCATGTTGTATAGCCTCCTCCACTTTCAGCAGCGCTGACCTTGCTTCCTCAGTAAGATGCCGAGGGGAAGAAAGGTCTGAATCACCTTTAAGAATTTCATACAAGGGTTTTAATTCAGCATTGGGAATATGTAAATAACCCCTAATCCAATTTATGTCACCCAATAATTTTTGGAAATCATTTAAGGTACGTAAATTATCAGTCCTGAGAGTCACCTTTTGGGGTGTAATAGTTTTACAAGAGATACTAGCACCAAGATAATCAATAGAACCTCCTGTTTGTACTTTATCAGGTGAAATAAGCAAGCCCTTTGATTGTAATAAATGTACCAAATCAGTGTAAGCTGCTTCCAACATATATTTGGTTTTGGCTGCCAGCAATATATCATCCATATAATGTATACACTTTAACAATGGATACTTTTGTCTGAGTGGAACAATGGTCGCTCCTACAAACATTTGACACATTGTAGGACTATTGGCCATGCCTTGAGGCAAAACCACCCATTCAAACCTTTGATCAGGTTCCTCATGATTACATGAAGGCAGAGTAAAAGCAAAACGTTCGGAGTCCTGAGGATGCAATGGAATGGAAAAGAAACAATCTTTAATGTCTATACATATCACTGGCCAATTTTTTGGAATTGTTGAAAGCAAAGGCAAACCTCTCTGAATGGGTCCCATGAGCTGCATTTGAGCATTAATGGCCCGTAGATCATGTAACAACCGCCATTTTCCAGACTTCTTTTTAATAATAAATATGGGTGTATTCCATGGAGAAGTGGAGGGCTTTATATGTCCCAACTTTAATTGTTCTTGTACTAAAGCATAAGCTGCAGTCAATTTTTCAGAGGGGAGCGGCCACTGAGGAACCCACACCGGCTCCCCTGTTTTCCAGGTAATGGGCACCTGATCCTCAGCGGCCCCTAAGAAAAACCCAGCCCATGTCTATCAAGTTTTTGTTGAGGTTCTAAAGGATGTCTACGCCCCTGCAAATTTTTTCCTAATCCAAAACCTGGTCTATATCCCATGTCCTGCATTATCTTTTGGGCAACTGGTGAATATTCATTACTAAGTTGAAACCCCATGTCCTTCATAAGATCACGTCCCCATAGAGAGATTGGGAGATCGAGCACATATGGTTGAAAAGTGCCAGAACGTCCTTCAGAATCTTTCCATGATAAATGCCTGCAGCTGACTTGTGGAGCTTGAGCGTATCCCAAACCTCTTAGTGATTGATCTGAGAGCTGCACCGGCCACCCCTTTGACCAGTCCTTTAAAGCAATTATGCTACGATCTGCCCCAGTATCTAGTAATCCTAAAATTGATTTGCCCTCTATAGTTAACTTTAAAGTGGGACGGTCATCCATATCTAAGGACAGGTAAACGCAATTCCCTCCGGTAGTTCCAATTTCAGCACTTGTCCTTAAAAAGGAATCAGCAGGAAAGCGGGTATGTAAACTGGGTAAAATTAGCAATTGAGCAACCCGGTCTCCTGGGGAGATGGACACAATGCCTTTTGGAGCTTCCACCATAACCTTCACTGTTCCCACCGTATCCGGATTAATAATCCCAGGGAAAACATGAAGGCCTTGTAGGACGGAGGAAGCACGCCCAATTAACAAGCCCACAGTGCCAGGTGGTAAAGGTCCTTTAAACTCAGTTTCCACCAACTGGACTCCCATTTTGGGAGTTAATACGAGTCTGGTGGTGGAGCAGAGGTCCAGTCCCGCGGCACCTGCAGTGGCTCTCCGCGATTCTTGGGATGACGCAGGGACGGCCATGACTCGTTCTCCATTGTCCCATTTTCCATTGCCCCATATATTTGTGGGCCCTGGGGTCGGGGGCCCCCCCGGCCGTTTTTTGACATGTTTCTATCTTTTAAAGGTTGACCATGTATATCTCTGACGGACTTACACTCATTGGCCCAATGCTTTCCCTTTTTACATCTGGGGCATAAGCCCGGTTGACGGCTAGCAGAGTTGGACTCAATCTTAGATGTTCCCTTCTTGTCAGGACATTCTCGTTTAAAATGTCCTCCTTGACCGCACCCAAAACACTTTCCGACAACAGGGCTGGATTTATGTGATAATTGAAGGACAGCAGCAGCAAGGCCTGCATTAGTTAACGGCCCACCTATTTCTCTACAGACTTTCATCCAGGCCTCTATGCCTTTGTTTTTATAAGGAGTAATAGCTGCTTTACATTCTTTAGTACATTGTTCAAAGACAAGTTGTTTAATCAAGGGCATTGCTCTATCAGGGTCACCAAAGATTTTTCCTGCGGCGTCCACCATCCTGGCAACAAAGTCTGAGAAAGGTTCTGTGGGGCCTTGTATAATTTTAGTCAAATTGCCAGACACTTCTCCTCTATTTGGGAGTGATTTCCATGCACGGATACAAATGTTATTAATCTGTTCATATACCTCAGGGGGGTATCCTGTTTGTTGATTAGCAAACCTGCCTTGTCCCAAAAGCATATCCTTATCCCAGGCAGGGCGTCCCGCTGCATGATTTTGGGCAGCTTGCTCTACTGCACCCTCTAGCATAAATGCTCTCCAATCCAAGTATTTCCCTGGGGAAACACAAGCGCGGACTAGACTAGCCCAATCTGAAGGAGTCATGCAAAATCTAGTAAGTCCCTCCACCTGAGTAAGGGTGAAAGCGGCATCTATGCCATAAGTGCGGACAGATTCTGCCAAGGTTTTAATTATCTTAAAGTCTAAAGGCTCATGATATCTTCCCCTGTTATTGTCCTGAAATACAGGGTATGCAAGTCCCATATCTGTATTAACTGTCCTCCAAACTTGCGCATGAAAAGATCTCCCGGAACCTTGGCTCCCCCCCACATACGGGGGTGGGGCAACCGGCACCATATCTTCTTCTAGATATTCTACCTCCTCCTCCTCAGAGTTTTGTTGACCGATATTAGCTCCCTTCCCCTTCTTACAGTAGGCCTTTTTCTTCTTTTTCATTTTTATCTTACGTAGTTGTTGTAACAATATATCAAGGTCCTCAGAACTCTCTGAGTCGCTTGTGTTCTCAGGCGTTTTTAATTCGGTCAAGTCTGGGTAGAGCCTTCTCCTATTTTTATTTTCAGGCTCTTTTGCCTTCTCACTACTCTTACTCTTAATACTCTCTGCCACTTCACTATGTGATCCTTCAGATTTTTCCTCATGTAGTTGCTCAAGAACAGCTTGACCCTCACTCACAGCTTCTTGGCATTTACTATCTGCTATACATCCTCTAACTAACTTCCAAAGTGGTATAACACCACCCTCTAAGGTGCCTTGCTCACGAGCGAAATCTAGATCTTTCCCTAATTTGTCCCAGCTAGGAATCGTAAGACTCCCTGAAAAGGCAAACCAAGGAGCTGCTATATCAGCTTCTCTCAAAAACATCTGCAAAGTGCTCTGCTTTACCTTAAGTCCTTTTGAACGTAGCAACCCATCTAGGGCCAACAAAATTGGGCTTGAAGAGGTAGCGCCCATAATGTCTCCAAAGATATAATGAAAGTGAAAGTACAAAAATCCCCGCTCTCTCCTTTTCTACAGAGGAGCGTCCCGCTACTTACTTGCGGATTCCCACTTACCTGGGAACTTACTGGTGCACCACCCTGACTGCTGAAAGTTCTGGATCCTGGGTTCGAGGAATATGTTCCCCGTCCGGGCCACCAATTGCCGCGACCCCTCGCTGGCAAGGGAAAACACGACACAGGATTCTTCTTTCAACAGTTTATTCAGGCCTTGATTCATGTATCATCTTCTAGTGACCCGTCGCCGAGCGCCCAAGCACAGCCTAATAAAGCCTCCAGCATACCAATCTTAAGCTGCCACGTGGACCTTTCTCATAGGGTGGTAAGGGATTGCGTGCCAATTCTCCATATTAGGAGTTGTTTATCACAGGCCACAGTGGAAGCTGGCGCCATCTTCTAATGGCGGCCACGGTCTAATTAGAACGGCTCACCACAGGTTGTGTTTTTTTTTCCAGTGAAATGCAAAACAGCAGGAAGTTTTCTTACCCTACATGTGATCATAAAATCATTATTTAATAAGATTCATAACATGGATGTCTTTTTTTTTCCTGGTTAAATAACTCTTTAGCATGTTTTTCACAGATGTAAATTTAAAAATAAATCTTAATTATGGTTTCATAATGCTTTAGCTATATGAGAATATTTCTATGTGAAACAGCATACAATGCCTGAGAGTTGTCATGAATTTAAATAGCATTTCTACAATGAATGATAAATTAGAGCTTACAATTGCATTATTTACTCATTTTAATGCATGAATGTGATTATAATCTTGTAGCACAGGTAAAGGCTATCACATTATATTATTGTTTTATAAAATGGCTATTTTTCCAGAGATGTATACTAGCAAAAGCTGAGGCAGAGAATTTGAATGGATTCTCCCTCACAGTGCTCAGAAGAAAGCATCCCTGCTAACAGCAAAACCAACAGAACTGTGAGACAAAACATTTTTTTATTTAAGTCTCCTTGTTTGTGGCACTCTGATATGGCAGACTCGCAAACTAATAAAATTATTTAGATTCCTCTTTAAAGTATTAAGTGAGACATCTAGTACTTTAAAGAATAACAAAATGAAAATAGAAATTCATGCTTTATTTCTGATCTTAAAAGGGATGGTGAAATGTCTTTTATACCCATTGAGTTTTGTTATAGGCAGTGAATTCAGCTTTCCTTATGCTTTAAAAATTTTAGTCTGAATTAGATTTTGAAAATTTCATATTATTTTTCTATAAATGTTAAAATTTTATTTCATATTTGTAGTGAATTGATGTATTTGTATTTGTGGTACATACACATATCATTTACATAATCATTTTTTTTCAATCCCTTTATCAAACTGCCTATAATAAATAAATGTTTAAAAGGATATTTGAAATCTTTAGAATTATATTAATACAGAAAATCAGGTTTTGATTTTTCCCATAGTATTATATTTACAATCATCTTGGCCTAAATTAATTTGTATATATTTACTACTTTTAGGTCCTTTAAAGTAGTCTTTTTCTTTTGTGGCACTTTAGCACTTTGTATTTGCCAGGAACATTTTCATTGTTTCTATATCTTCAACTTTATTAGTATATAACTGCTTATAGAATTATTTCATATTTTGATTAAACTGTTATTATTTTCATAATTTTCCTGCTCTCAATCTGAATTATATTAGTTAAATTTTACTCAGTATAGAAAAAGAAAACTCCCCTAAAACTTAGTGACTTAAAAAATAAAAAAAAAATAAAAACATTTACCTCTCACAGATTTGTTGGTCAGCTATAGGTTACTGTTTCTTGATTAGGTTTTGATTTTTCATGTGTCTGTGATGAACTTCTTAGTCATCAGTTTGGAGGTTAGCTGGCTGTCATCTAGCTAGTGTAGAAAGAAATCATCTAACAATGGGAAAACAATTTTCTTTCCTTTTTTACTAATATTTTAGTGTTAAGCTACACATAACATGATTATTCTTGAATAAGTTCAGATATTTTTACCGTCTTCATAAAACAGGTAGTGTCTCTTAATATGTTATTGCAGATATTGCTGTATTGCTAAAGTAAATAATGTAATCTTAAAATTATTTTGTTTTTTCATTTTTTTGATTAGTATCATGGTCCATGTTGTGAGATAATATACACATATATATTATATATGCACATATAATATATATGTATTTTCATATATTATATATTACGTATGTACATAATATCAATATATTTTGTACATTCTACATTTTAAATTATTTTTATATAATATTTTCATAATATAATCATAGTGTATAATATATTGTGTTTTATGTTTGAACACACCAAACTTGTATATTATGTATAATATATAAGTATTTTATGTACCCATACAAAATATATAATATAAAAATATGTTGCATATTTTATACATATAATATTTGGGGTGTAAAAAATTATGACAACTTCTGAAGCAGGTAAAATGTAGCCCAACTTCTTTAAATATTAAATTGTTACAATAATTGTTATAATAGTTTCTATAATAGTTTCTATAATTTCAAAATTTCCAAGTATGAATAGATGTGCCACTTAAAAATTTATATACTCTGAAATTTGTCATCAGGAGGTCTTGTGGTTGTTTGAACATCACAAAGTGTACTTACACAAATCTATGCATCATAGTCTACTACACACCTAGACTGAGGTAGAGTTGTTTGCTCTGCCAGGTTGCTCTCAACCATATTTGTTCTGGCAAAAAATTTTACTCCACAATCTGTTCATCTAGAGTTTCCTTCATATTAGTGCATACAGATGCATCCCTCAGTTTCATATTATATAATGAATGATGATTCTTGAATCACTTAATCCACCCAGAGCTAACAGTAAATTCATCATCATAGTCAGGTCCAGCCTTTTCTTTCAATATCACAAGAAATGTTTTGCTTTGGCCCTGATTATTATGGGGCTGGGAGGGGCAAGCTTCTGTGTCTGGTCTTTAATCCAGGTCATCAGAAGTTTCTCCATATCCAAGCTAGGCCATTCTCAAAGGTTATTTTTATTGCCTTCAGTGAAACAACATTTTAACAGCCTCTGGTCCTTTGTGCTTGATGTTCAAGGTCATAGCTATGGCAGAATGGGATATGCCTGACTGGTGAGCAGTAATCATCATTAATTTTTCACATTTGCATGTAGTTCGTAATGAATTTAACTTTGTTTCCAGGTCAATCACTTGACACAGCACATGATTGGCAAATTTGGTGGTGGATTATATATACCAAGGGCCCATGATGATCACAGTAACATGAGATTAAGTTGAACACAAGAGGAAATGATGTAATCAAAAGATAAAGGGAACACAGGACATATGAGACTCCTTCTGACATAACACAGCATGTTATTTAGATATTTTTTGTTTCCTCTATAAGAAGATATAGTGTACTCTAAAGTGATGATAAGTATACTATAGTAAAATATATAAACCCAAACCAGTTATATATCATCTTTATCAAGTAGTATGTACTGTTTATTTAGTTGTATGTATATGTAATTTTATACAACTGGAAATGCTATAGGTTTGTTTATATCAGCATCACTAGTAAAACATGGACAGTGCGTTGCATGATGACATCACAATAGCTATGACATCCACAGGTGGTAGACATTTTTCAGCTACATTATAAACCTGTGGAACTACCATCATATATAAACTCCATCACTCACTGTTTACAGTGCAAGGATGTGTTTGGAATATATGTTTTGATGGAAAATGTAGAGCAAGGAAAAAAGGTATATAGACATAACTTATATACATGACAGTTTTTTTCAATGATCACATTGCATAATTTAAACTTAGTGTATGATAATAAACTTTATCTCTTCTTTACTTGCTTCTTCTTTCACCCAGTGTAATAGTTTCTTAGTGGTGCTATATCAATGTCCCATAAACTCAGTGATTTATCAGAAATATATTGTTTCACAGTTCTAGAAATGATAAATCCAAAATCAAATTATAAGCAAAGTCACTCTCATCCTGAGACTGGGTAAAATTCTTCATTGCCTCTTTCTATTTTCTGGTAATGACTATCAATCCTTAAATCTCCTTGGCTTGAATCTTGCTGATCTTCCCTTCTGTTATTACATGGTATTTTCCTGTTTGTCTTTGTCTTTGCATTGGCTCTTTATAAGGATGTCCACCCTATTGGATTAGGGTCTGCCCTAATGACCTTATATTACCTTGATTATGTCTGTGAAGACCTTTTGTCAAGCAATTTCACATTCTGAAGTATTGGGAATTAGGACTTCAATATATAATTTTAGAGATACAATTCAACATAAAATACTCTAATAAAGGGTTTCTCAACTTTAGCACAATTCCATTTTGACCAGAGTAATTCTTTGCTGTAGAGGTTGTTCTGCAGCTCATAGTGGCTAATAGTGGCTCATTCCTTTAATACCAGTAACTTGGGAAGCTAAGACAAGAGTATTGCAATTTTGAGACCAGACTCAGCAATTTAGCAATGTCTTAAGCAATTTAGCAAGCTCTTGTCTCAAAATAAAAAATAAAAAGGATTGGGGATGTATGTAGCTCAGTGGTTAAGCAATCCTATGTTCAATACCCAGTATGAAAAAAAAAAAAAAAAAAACCTGTGGGGAAAACGCCCCTCAGTTGAAAACGTACTCTAACTCAGCATATTTTAGTCCCTTATTTTTGTTTTATTGTCTAAGGTTGTTATCTGATTTGAACATTTATATCTTAGCTCTCATACGATTCATATTCAAGTTGTTTATTATTCTGTTTTGGATTTTCTACAATGTGTTGCCTTTGAAACATGTTCCACATTGCTATTGTTTCTCTCCCACCTATGGCAATCCTTGTCTTTGCTGTATATTATTTTCTGTTTCTACATATCTCTTTATCTTTCACATATGGAACACCTCTTTTATGTGGGATTTCATGTATCACTATTTTAAAACATGCTATTTTATAGGTAAAGTAATTGAGTCACAATAATATTGAGTAACTATTTTCAGGCCGTGACACCAGTCAACAATGACAAGACACCTATCTCCAGAGACTATACTCTTACCTTTAAGCTATCAGCCATATTCATAATAATTCTGATGTTTATCTGAAAATAATAAATATTTTGCTTACAGATAAGTTTTTTAAAGAAAATATATATGCCAGGCTAATATTAAGCACAAGAAAATATCTGTGGTTGCATTATAAGATAAAGCCGATTTTAGAACAATAAAAATCAGTGGAGAGAAACATGGGCAATTTGAAAAATCAAAATATGCAAACTCAGCAAGTTAAGTTTGCCCTTCATGTGTCAAGAACAAATAATTAATCCAAATGTAAAAACCACAAATGAAAAAGGTATATAAATTGCCAAATAGTGTTTCAAATATAGAAAAATAAATAATTTCTCTACATATCAAAAAATTAAAAACATAATTAAAAACTTACACAATGAAAGTTTTACTCCCAGATGGGTTTACTGGTGAGTTTTTAAAAAACTGTTAAGAAGAAATACTACCAAGGTCACACTAATTGTTTCCAAAAATAGATGACAGGCACATATTTATGTACATTTTTTGAAGTTAGGATTACTCCAATACGAAAATTCACAAAGACAATTCAAAAATATAAAATTACAAATGTTTAAAATTATTTAATAAACATTGAAAAATTAAACTCAGAGAGTAATATATTTGAAACATTCATCAATCTAATTTACAATCTTAAAAACATATGGCAATTTCAATAGATTAAGCAAAATCAATTAATAAAATATCAAAATATCTCAGAAAAAAATTGCTTCTGAAAATCTGCACTTTATAGTGGAATAATTAATATTTTCACTAAGTTTGAAAACCAGGTAAATGTTCTTCACATTATCTCTTCTGTTTAATTTTGTATGACAAATTCTAGTTACTGCATTAAAAGAAGAAACAATAAAGAAAGCAGATGTATACTGATTGGAAAAAAGTAAAGATCCTTGTGTTTTTTACCCTTGACAAGATTTTAGTACCAGAAAATTCTGAGAAGTCAAAAAGCTATAAAAATTAATAAACATATTTTTCAAGAACATAGGACCTAAGTTAAATATACAAAAATCAATTCCCTTCAACATCAGAAAAATCAATTAATGTAATCCATCATATCAACCTGAATTCCACTGTGGTATATTTATATATGTATATAGCATAATTTGGTCAATTTTGTTCTTCAGTTCCTCCCTTTTCACATCCTTTATTTTTTTCCCCAATCTTCTTCCTCCATTTTTTTTCCTATTTCATAGAGCTTTTGCATATGAGAGAAAACGTTCAACCTTTGACTTTTTGAGTCTGGCTTATCTTACTTAATATAATGTTGGATCCATTTCTCAACAAATGACAAAATTTCATTCTTTATGGCTGAGTAAAACTACATTGTACATATACACACAGTTTCTTTATCCATATATCTGTTGATGTGCTTTTTGGCTGGTTCCTTAACTTGGCTACTATGAATTGCTATACTATTTTCTCCATTTTTTTTTTTTTTTGTAATGTGAACTGAACTCCTCAGGGGCACTCCACCACAAAGCCACATCCCAAGTTCTATTTTGTATTTTATTTAGAGACTGTGACTCTCTGAGTTGCTTAGTGTCTTTTTTAATTTTTATTTATTTATTTATTTATTTATTCTTGCTGAGACTGGCTTTGAACTCGTGATCCTCTTGAGCCTCTGAGATTACAGGTGTGCGCCCAACTTCCAACTTGATTTTGGCATACATTGGCATAATTTGTCATGTATCAGATGACTTTATCTATGTGGTTTTATCTTTGTGTCTTCTATTCTACTCCATGGTTCTCTTGTCTGTTTTGAGGCCAATATCATGTTGTTTTTGTTCAGCTCTGTATTGTAATTTGGGATCAGCTACTGTTATGCCTGTGGTATTGCTCTTCTTGCTTAGTATTGCTTTAGTTATTCTGGATCTCTTATTCTTACAAATAAATTTTTGGGCACTTTTTCTTATTCTGTGCAAAATATCATTAGTATTTTGGTGGGGATGGCATTAAATCTGTATGTCACAATTAGTAATATGCCCACCGGACAATATTAAATCTGCCTATTTAAGAATATGAAATATGTGAGGTCTTAAAACTTCTGAAACGGAAATGAGGAAAAACACTCCATTCACAATATCCTCAAAAAAATAAAATACTTGGGAATCAACCTAACAAAAGAGGTGAAAGATTTATACAATGAAAACTACAAAACCCTAAAAAGAGAAGTAGAAGAAGATCTTAGAAGATGGAAAAATATACCCTGTTCATGGATAGGCAGAACTAACATCATCAAAATGGCGATATTACCAAAAGTTCTCTATAGGTTTAATGCAATGCCAATCAAAATCCCAATGGCATTTCTTGTAGAAATAGAGAAAGCAATCATGAAATTCATATGGAAAAATTAAAGACCCAGAATAGCAAAAGCAATTCTAAACAGGAAGTGTGAATCAGGCGGTATAGCGATACCAGATTTCAAACTATATTACAGAGCAATAGTAACAAAAACAGCATGGTACTGGTACCAAAACAGGCGGGTGGACCAATGGTACAGAATAGAGGACACAGAGACTAATCCACAAAACTACAACTATCTTATATTTGATAAAGGAGCTAAAAGCATGCAATGGAGGAAGGATAGCATCTTCAACAAATGGTGTTGGGAAAACTGGAAATCCATATGCAACAAAATGAAACTGAATCCCCTCCTCTCACCATGCACAAAAGTTAACTCAAAGTGGATCAAGGAGCTAGATATCAAATCAGAGACTCTGCGTCTGATAGAAGAAAAAGTTGGCTCCGATCTACATATTGTAGGGTCGGGCTCCAAATTCCTTAATAGGACACCCATAGCACAAAAGTTGATAACAAAAATCAACAAATGGGACTTACTTAAACTGAAAAGTTTTCTCTCAGCAAGAGAAACAATAAAAGAGGTAAATAGGGAGCCTACATCATGGGAACAAATTTTTACTCCTCACACTTCAGATAGAGCCCTAATATCCAGAGTATACAAAGAACTCAAAAAATTAAACAATAAGAAAACAAATAACCCAATCAACAAATGGGCCAAGGACCTGAACAGACACTTCTCAGAGGAGGACATACAATCAATCAACAAGTACATGAAAAAATGCTCACCATCTCTAGCAGTCAGAGAAATGCAAATCAAAACCACCCTAAGATACCATCTCACTCCAGTAAGATTGGCAGCCATTATGAAGTCAAACAACAACAAGTGCTGGAGAGGATGTGGGGAAAAGGGTACTCTTGTACATTGCTGGTGGGACTGCAAACTGGTGCGGCCAATTTGGAAAGCAGTATGGAGATTCCTGGGAAAGCTGGGAATGGAACCACCATTTGACCCAGCTATTGCCCTTCTCGGACTATTCCCTGAAGACCTTAAAAGAGCGTACTACAGGGATACTGCTACATCGATGTTCATAGCAGCACAATTCACAATTGCTAGACTGTGGAACCAACCCAGATGCCCTTCAATAGATGAATGGATAAAAAAAAATGTGGCATTTATACACCATGGAGTATTACGCAGCACTGAAAAATGACAAAATCATGGAATTTGCAGGGAAATGGATGGCACTAGAGCAGATTATCCTTAGTGAAGCTATCCAATCCCTAAAAAACAAATACCAAATGTCTTCTTTGATATAATGAGAGCAACTAAGAACAAAGCAGGGAGGAAGAGCAGGAAGAAAAGATTAACATTAAACAGATACATGAGGTGGGAGGGAAAGGGAGAGAAAAGGGAAATTGCATGGTAATGGAGGGAGACCCGCATGGTTATACAAAATTACATATAAGAGGTTGTGAGGGGAATGGGAAAATAAACAAGGAGAGAAATGAATTACAGTAGATGGGGTAGAGAGAGAAGATGGGAGGGGAGGGGAGGGGAGATAGTAGAGGATAGGAAAGGTTCCAGAATACAACAGTTACTAATATGTCATTATGTAAAAATGTGGATGTGTAACGGATGTGATTCTGCAATGTGTATTTGGGGTAAAATTGGGAGTTCATAACCAACTTGAATCTAATGTATGAAATATGATATGTCAAGAGCTTTGTAATGTTTTGAACAACCAATAAAAAAATATGGGAGGTCTTTTGATCTTCTAAAGTCTTCTTCATTTTATTTTTTTTCAGTGTTCTATAGTGTTCATTGTGCAACTGTTTTAACTCCTTCATTATATTTATTCCCATGTTTTTTCTTTAAGTATTGTGAATAGAGCCATTTTCCTGATTTCTTCCACAGCAGAAGATGTATTATTAGTGCATAGTAAAGCAATTGATTTTTGTAGGTTTATCTTGCATCCTGTCACTTTGCTGAATTTGTTTATCACCTGTTAGAAGTCTCCAGGTAGAGGGTTTTTGTTTTGTTTTATTTTAAAGGGTAAGGGCTCTACTATATTTTGAATAATTCTATCAGCAAAAAGAGACAATTTCACATCTTAGTTTCCTATTTGTGTCACTTTAATTTTCTTCCTTTGCCAGATTAGTAAGTCCAGAATTAAAAAAAAAATAGTTATAGATGAGCAAAACAACTTTATTTTATTTTATTTATTTATTTTTCTGTAGTGCTGAGAATGGAACCTAGTGCCTCACACAGGCCAGGCAGGCACTCTATCACTGAGCCACAACCTCAGCCCCTGCTATGTCTAGAATTTTAAGACATATATTGAATAGGAGTGGTGAGAGTAAATATCAATCCCTTATGCTTGATTTGAAAATGCTTTTAATTTTTCTTCATGTAGTATGATGTTAGTTTGGGGCTTGTCATACATAACCTTAATAATGTTGAGCTAAGGTCCTTAGGTCTCTAGTTTCTTCAGTTTTTTTTTTTAACATGAATGGATACAGAATTTTATTGAACACTCTTTGCATTTATCAAGAACATATGATTCTTGTCCATAAGTCTATTTGTGTGATTAATAATATGTTTTGATTTGTGTATATTGAACCAACCTTGCATCCCTCAGATAAAACCCACTTGATCATGGTGCATAATTTTCTTAATATGTTTTAAATGTGGTTTGATAATATTTTATTGAGGATATTCCCTCCTATCTTTACTCTTCTCTGTTTCCCTGGATATTATAATTGCTGAATTTTTTAAAAAGGAAATAAAATGTGTACATAAGGGGAAGAAATAAAGCAAACTTCATTTGTTGCACATGTAACAATGGTCAAAGTATGTGACAAAACAAAACAAAAACAAAAACAAACCCCTAAACACCTGGAACTATTAAGAGATCTTAGCAAGATTGTATTGTTGCATTCAAATTTAATATAAAACAGTAGTCAGTTTTCTGTATGCCCAATATGAACTGGCAGAAATTGTCATTGAAATTATAAAGTTATATTAGAACTTCAGAAATGAAATGGTTGTAAATCAAACAAAATAAGTGTAAGATAAAATGAGGAAAATTATACAACTCTGATGAAATATAAAAAAAATAAATACACAGGGAGATATTCCATGTTCATGAAGAGGAGGATTCAACACTACCAAGAAGTTAGTTCTTTTCAATTTGACCAATAGGTTCATTGCAATCCTAACCCTGCAATTTATTTTATGGATATCGGTTAACTGAATCTAAAGTTTATAGAAGCAAAAGACCCAAAACAGTTTACTCAATATTGTAAAGTAGGATTACACAGAGACTTTATCAAGAATCCCTATAAAACTACAGTAATAAAGTCTGCATGGTAGTTGAGAAATGTAGGATAAGTAGATCAAAAGAACAGAATAGCACTTTTATAGTTAGATCCACATAAATACATTATTCTGACTTTTAACGAAGGAGAAAAAGCACATAGGAAAATAAATGATGCTGGGACAACAGGAAATCCATATGCAACAAAAAGGATTAATATATATATATATATATATATAAATCCTTTTTGTTGCATATGGATTTCCTGTTGTCTCAGCATCATTTATAT
>NW_026000078.1:5258946-5296889 GCF_001458135.2 Marmota marmota marmota | reverse complement strand
TATATATATATATATATATATATATATATATATATATATATATATCTTATACTCTTTATATCTTATACTCTTTACAAAGGATAATACAAATGGATCATGAAAATAAATATAATATTCCTATAGAACAATATAAAAGAAACTGTATAATCTTAGGTTTGGCAATGATTTTTTAGATATAACACCACTTATGACTTTGATATAAGGTGTCTGCAAAAGTTCATGATTCAGTCAATGCAAGAACATTCAGAGGTGAAATTATGATAGGTGTAATCTAATCAGAGGAGTTATCCATTGATATGAATTAACCGAGTTATAATTCTAGGTAAGTAGGGTATGACTGGAGGAGGTAGGAGGATTGTCTCTAAGGTTTATATTTTGTCCCTTGTGAGAAGAACTCTCTCTGTTTCCTGATCACCATGTCTTGAGATGCTTTCCTCCAACATACTCTTCTGCCATGTTGTCCTACCTACCCCACCTTAGGTCAAGAGCAATGGAGTCAGCCGTCTGTGAACTGAGACCTCTGAAACCATGAGTGCCAATTAAACTTTTCCTCCACTAAAACTGTTCTCATCAGATCTTTAAGTCACAGTGGTGAAAAAGCTGAATAAAACAACATAAAAAGCCATGATTAATGAAAAATTGATATTCACTAAAATCAGAAATTTCTGCTCTGGAAAAAAATGTCAAGAGAACGAGATGATAAGGCAGAGTGGGAGAAAATATTTTCAAAAGATATATATATGAAAAGATTGCTATCTAAGTATACAAATATATAATGACCCAATTTTAAAAATGGTAATGGCTTTAACAGAACTGTTACCAAAGATGCTATATAGACAATATATATGCTTAAATATGCTTATCATTATATGCATTAGGGAATTATGAACTAAAGTAACAATAAAATACCTCTACATTCTTGTAAGAGTGCCAAAACTCACACAGTAATAATGCTAAATGCTGGTGAAGATGTGGATCAACAAGAATTTTCATTCATTTCTAGTGGAAAGGAAAATGGTACAGACACAGTTTGGAAGACAATTTTGCACCTTCTTGCAAAACTATCTATACATTTTTTTTTTTTTCTGTTTTGGACCAGGAATTAAACCCAGAGGCACTTGGCCACTGAGCCACATCTCCATCCCATTTTATATTTTATTTAGAGTCAGGGTCTTGCTGAGTTGCTTAGGGATTGACTTGCTGAATTGCTGAAACTAGCTCTGAAATCGAGATCCTCCTGCCTCAAGGCCTGCTGTGCTGCTGGGAAGACAGGTATGTGCCACTGTTCCCGAACCTAAATGTCCTCTTACCATATAATCCAGAAATTATATGCTTTACCAAAAACATCTGAAAACTTATGTCAACACCAAAATCAGCAAATAAATGTTCATAGGAACTTTATAATTGCCAAATTTTGCAAGAAGTCTAGGTATTCTTCAGTGAATGAATAACAAACAGTGCTACATCAAGACAGTGGTAAAGAAAAGCAAGTGTAGATAGAAAATCCCTTGTATAGCAAAATGATTTTATTTTAATTATAATACTATAGCAAATTAAATAGTAGTGAACACATTTTTGAGAGTTTCTATTGAAGTGAACCAAGAAATCAAAACTCTATCACATTTAAATTCGAGATCTATTTACCTTTCACATTTTAAATAAATGTTCACTAGCACATTTTACTAATTGTTTAAACATTTCATTTTCCTACAATTTCATTTGCCTCAAATCTGTCAGTCTTTGTATTTGCTATGACATTGTTGTCACAATGTTGAAATTCTAGCATCACAGCAGATGGTTTCAGTTCGTATATCACCAGCTTCTAATATTTAATTCAGTGAAAAGTCAAGGAGTAAGGATAAAATAAGTTGAATTTAGTTTCTTAAAAAGAAAAGTATAGCTTATTTTATCCTTTTTAAGATGAAAATTATGGTATGAGAAAAGCTAACAAATTATTTAAATCAGGATGATTTCATATTAACCATTTTTATAAATTTCTGTGGCTAAAATCAAACCTTCTTGCTAATTCCAGTTACAGATTAGAACTTGGAAAGCATGTGCTGATCCGGAGGCAAATGTTGAAGAAATAAGATATTCTGACATTATTTCTGTCAACTGACCAATATTTATCCATAACCAGCAATGTTATAAAATAAACTCATAAAAATGATTTAGCTCTTAAAAAAATCTTTATTTAGTAATTGTTTAATGAATATTGATTTTCAAACATTTTTTTAAAAAACAAACATAGCATGCCAAAACATCTTAAAATTATCTCAAGAAAAAGAAAATCAAACATAGGAAAAAGAATGCTGCAAAGAGAAAACATAGGTTTTCTTTTTGTAAAAAGCTTTTCTCTTGAAAGTAATGTGTCTCAACTATTGTTTTAAAAGAGGAATTCAGATGACGGACAAAGGCACAGAAATGAACTTGTGATCCTTTCTCAATAAAATCTCACTCTTCATTAAAAAAAAAAAAAAATAAAGCCCTGTTCTGAAAGAGATGGTGTGGCAGAATTTGAGAACATATAGTCAAATAAATGAGGCGGATGCTCTCAAGGAATTTTCTCTGTATTTGGGTGAGAGATGTGATGCAAATATTAAAGAAGATTATAAAAAGCCACAAAGGATACACGCGTGAGTGTAATTTAGAAATACAGTAGAAAAGAATTTATTCTCACCAGTGAGGGAATAGGACAGGCATATAGCATAGAAAGGTGTTTTCAGAGGAAAAGTGGGTGTTAGATAAGAAAAGGAAAAATGTATTCTAGGGAGAGGGAAGATCACGATAAAAATGTGGAGGTGAGAATGTTATTGTGCATTTGGAAAAGCAAGCTTAGGAACCGTGGTACTCGGAAATGAAGCATATGTAAGGGAAAAGCAAAGCATGCATTAGAGAGGTAGAGAGGAATGAGTTGATGAAGCACCCCATATGTCAAGCCAATGTATATTTTCACTTATGGATAGAAAATTTATAAGGAAAGGTCTATGCAAAAATATTGACTTTAAAAAAAAATAGATCTCTAGTGACAATTAAAAAGAATGATAGGAAGATAATCATATTGGAATTAGGAGACTCATTGGAAGATTATTATAAAGAAGATTAAAGGAAAATATGATCTTGAATTAAGTTAAAATGGAGGAAAGGGAAGACAATTTTAGCATGGATAATTGTTATGATCAGCACTACGTGTACTCAGTTTCCCCCAACCAGGATGATAAGGGAATTAGAAAAAGATGAACAAACACAAAAATAGACAAAAGCAGGACCCAATGGTTCAGCCAACCTCTGATGGAGGAAGACTGACAATACATAGGCTCCCTACATTTATTATATAGGTTTTTACATCAAAGGCATTCACTGTGAGAAAGTTACTTTAAAACAGAACCAAGGTCAAAATCTGAACTGCCCAATTACAGTCATCAGCTTGCACCCACAATTTTCTACCCCCAGGTACTGGTGCTTGAACTTTCGGTTATGAACTGTAAAACTCATGGCAACCATAGAATTTCCCCTGGAACAGGATGTTATCCTACAACTGGGTGGTTTTATCTGTACTGAGGAATTCCCAAGTGAGATGACAGCCTCTTTCTCTGGGCAGTTCAAAGACTCATAATTCATTCCCAGCTCCTGACAGATAATGTCATGACTACATTATAAATTTCATTTGAGTGGAGAGAAAGATAATCTCCCATGTTTACATCTTATGCAGCCACAATGATCTTTGCTCATTACAGTATAAGGAAAACAACAGTCACATGTGAGGAATGGTGGAAATGGAGAAGACTTTAGTTTGAGTGCAATGGATTTGGCATTCTTTTGGAGTATATTCAAGTGATGATGTCCATTTTTATAGACACACACTTGCTCAGACACGTGAATTGAAAACTCAAGCACTTTTATAACATTTTTTAAAAAATTTATATTTCTTAAGCACTATTCTGAGCAAGTGAGCACTTAAACGGGATGAGTCAGAACAAAAAAGCTATGATCTGGGGCTGGGGTTGTGGCTCAGCTGTAGAGCGCTCGCCTAGCATGCGCGAGGCCTGCATTGGATCTTGAGCACCACATAAAAGTAAATGAATAAAATAAAGGTATCGTGTCTAACTACAACTGAAAAATAAATATATAAAAATTCAATGATCTAGTAAGTACTCATCTTTGCATGGCATGTGTTCATATTATAGTATAAAATGTAGAAGTTCATTGCAAAGCAATTCTTTTAATGCAACTGTTTCAAAATACAAATAAGTTTTAAAATGTTATGCTAAATAAAGAGCTATGAGATCTAGAGGGGAAGAGGAACTTAACATTTTTCAGCCTTTGCCATTTCTATGCATAGGCTAAAGCTCTTTCTTGGCCCAGACAGAGAGATCTTATTTTTGGAAAAAAAGCAATAAAGTTTGGACAGTTTAGTAGGGCTACTATGATTGGTTGGAACTAGGTAGACCCAAATTCACATTGTAAAACATTTCCTGATTTCTGGGGCTGTAGAGAAGGGTGGTAGTCTGAGGTTTCAAGGTAAATCAGTCTCCCACTGTCTGACAGCACTTATGAGACAAACTTCCTTTAGACAGAAGGGGGCTACTGTCAGTATAGTAGGAATAGGAGTACAATATTCTTAACATAAGAATATTCATGTATGAAATCTTACTGTTAACATCAGTACTTAATGATGACAAACTGAATATTTCCTCTAAGATGAGGAACAGGCAATTTTATGATGAGTAATATAAACTAACAACAGAAAGACAAATGCAGCAAGATCTCACTTATATGTAGAATCTATTATAGTCAAACACACAGAAGTAAAAAATAGAATGGTGGCTGCCAGGAACTAAAGAAAGAGAAAAATGAGTTGGTCAAAGGGTAAAGGGTATAAAGTTTTCAGTAGGCAAGATGAATAAGTACTAAAGATAAACAGCACCATATTTTGCCTATAGTTAACAATTTTGTATTGTGTACTTAGAGATTAAGAGGGCAGATATCATGTCATGTATTATTTCCACAATGAAAATTTAAGAAAAAAAGAAGGAAGCAGTGAGCCATAAATACATTTATCCTCTGTCAGATTTTAAAACAGTAGGGATCATGAGGATGAAAGGCCAAACACAAAAATCCCCAGGAACAGAACTTAGGCTCCTGTACCCTCAGGTTCAAAGCATCAGAGACCTAGTAGAGTCTCATTTGAAGTTATCAGAGGGGCAAACTGGAGGCAAAAGGGGGACTGGGTCCTACTCTGTTTAATTGGAAGGACTGGACTATTTGCCCATCTGTATAACAAAACAAATGAGAACTATTTCTGGGAAAAGACTTGGATTTGCAGCTTTTCTGGTTCTTTAGTCACATAATAAAAACATCATGATATGTGCAAAAGGTCAGGAAAATATGATCAAAAATCAAGGGAAAAATAAAAACAAATATACAAAAAAATCCAGACACTGGAGTTAATAGAGAGGGACTTTTAAAATACCTCTGATTGGTATGTTAAACCAAATAGAGGAAAAGATAGGAGTAAACTCATGAAAATAGATAATTTCAAGAGAGAATTACAATAGATGAAAAGAACAAATGTTCATTTTAGTACTGTACAATTATTTTAAGAGCAGTGTTTATATGAACTGTAACCTTAATCTTAAAGGCTACTCAACGTAAAACATATACACGGGAGTACTAAGAAGAAAAGTGAGAATAACAACAAAACATTTAAACTGTGGGAATAGAAGACAAAATAATGATTAGATTTGGAGGCTTATTGGCTGAGAATCAACAAAATGGACTTCATATTTTGTTGAAAATATTCTGTATTTCAATCTTTGTTATTACTTGTGAAAAACCATGAATAAAGTTAATGAGCCATACATTCAAATTTTCTTAATGTCATGCATTTTTTCTTATTTCTATGTTTTTAACTTATATTTTAATTATCACACAAAACTACATATTTGTGGGGTATCATGTATGTTTCTATACATGTATAAATTGTGTAATGTTTGAATCCTTGTAAAAACATTTATCTTCTCACTGATCAGCTTTTTGTGGTAAGAACATTCAAAATCCTTTCCTTTAGCTTTTTTGAAACCTACAGAACACCATTCTATATCTATAGTCACTCTCTTATGTATTGGACACCAGAACACACTTCCACTGAACTACCACTTAGTACCCATGGACTGAATGATCTTGCCCTGTCTCTCTAGTCCCATGCTTTTCCCATCTTCTGGAAATCACTGTTTTACTCACAGCTTCTATGAAATCAACTATTTTAGATTCCATGTGCTATTTGTCTTTCGGTGCCTACTTATTTTAACATAATGACCTCTAATTCTACCCATGTTGAGCAAAATGAAAGAATGTCATCCCCTTTTATGGCTGAATATTATTCTATTTGTACATACATACCATATTTTCTTTACCCATTAATTTGTTGATGGACTTCAGTTATTTTATTTCTTGACTATTGCAACTAGTGCTGCAATAAACATGAGACTGTAGGTGTTTCTCTGACATTCTGATTAGAGTTCCTTTGAATATATGCCTGTGGTGGCAATGTTGAATCAAATTCTATTTTTAATTTAAGAACTGGCTTTCATAACGTTTTTCATAATGGCTATACTAATTTACATTCCTACCAGCAGTATCTAAGATCCCCTCATTTCCACATTATCATCAGCAGTTTTGATCCATTCTCCTTTCGATAATAACCATCCTAACTACAATGAGGTGGTGTTTCCTTGTAATTCTGATTTGCATTCTCCTGGTTATTAGTGATGTTGAGCATTTTTCATATTTCCTGTTCATAATTTGTGCAACATTTTCCCCCATTTTTATTCAAAAAGGTACTAGAAGTCCTAACAAGAGCAATAAGTGAAGGGAAGAAATAAAAGACATTCATCTAGGAAATAAGGAAGTCAAAATGTCATTGTTTGAAGATGATCTCATACATTGAAAACCCAAGAATTTCCCCACCCACGAAAAATCTATTAGAATTATAAAACAAACTCAGCAGTTGCAAGATACAAAATCAACATACAAGTATTATCAACATTTCTATATAATGACAATCATGAGGCGGCCAGAACCTCATCAGGGTAAATTTTCCTGCTCAGAAGGTGATGAGCCACCTGAGAAAATGAAGTCTGAAATAGTGAAGAACTAAGAGACAGAGACAAGAATTAGTTTTAAAAGCAGAGTGTCTGATAGATTCTTCCAGCCCAAACAGGAGCTGGAACAGAATAGCTAGAAAATAGCTCTGGTTGTTTATTTAAAGGAGTACATCAAAGGCAGGGGCAAGGTTACAGTGGGAGAAATCTTGCTTCTTGATGTGGTAAGGACTTGTGACAAACAGGTTGATTGTCATCTTGGTAAGCCATACTCATTTCTAAGAGGTTGTGTGTCTATGTGGCTGCAGCAAGTCACCCCATCTCTGGTGTTATGCAGGACTTTTGGCAGAGCGGGATGAGGATTCACAGGTATTTGGGCCATGTCATCAGTAGGAGTGCCATTGTGAGTTTCCAAATACCAGACTTTCCCACTTAATGGCTTCCATGCTGATCTGGTCCACTCACATTTCATGCAGGGCTCACCACAAACAATAGCAAATTATCCGAAAACAATTTTTAAAAAATCAATCCCATTTGTAATAGTTAACCTCACACACAAAAGTATAATGAATTAATAAAAGAAAATGAAAAGGATGAACATATATAGGTTAAAAGACTCAATATTTTTAAAATGTCTATACTATTCAAAGTGATCTACAGGTGCCATGCAATCCCTACCAAAATGCCAGCAACATTCTTCACAGAAGGAACAAAAACAATCCCAAAATTCATGTACCCACAAAACACCTTGAATAGCCATCACAGTACCAGACTTCAAAATGTAAAGCAAAGCTATAACAATCATAATTCTATGATTTTGGCAAAAAAAATCCCAGAAATATTAATCACATGAATAGAGAGCCCAAAAGTAAACTACACACTGATAGCCAACTGGTCTTTGACAAAAGTGCTAAGAACACATATTGGGGAAAGAAAAGTCTCTTCAGGAAAATTTATTTCTCATATATAAATAATAGTAAGTAAAACTGATTTAACCACCAGACTTCTTAAATGTATCTCTTATAATAGATAAACCCATTAGTAGGACTAGAATTCAATGGAGGAAGGGTATGTGATGGAGTCAAGTACAATGTTAGTTATCTATTAAACTTTACAGGTGCAGTAACATGGATGCAAAAAAGAAGATTATGCATTAAAAGTAGATGAATTTACTTTAATTTCCTGTTTTTGAAAGTTATTCTTAATAAAAAATGACTGAGACATAGCTATTTTTCTAAAGTTTTTTGTGTTAATAAATTGTCAGAGTTAGTACGTATCTACTGGATAACTTACTAAAAGAATTTACCCAATGCTTTATAATACAATAATTTGAGTTATTCATTTTAAATACATGGGAAAATGCAGGTCTATACAGTTTTCCACTGTCACTATGGATCTTTCAGAAAACCCTTTCAGCCTGCAGCGCTGCGGGGAGTGAGGTGACAGGTTCAGTCTGTCAGCACTATCTGATATTCAGGGAGGAAGACGACTTCTAAGAATGACAAAACGGAGGGTTTGAAATGTGATAGGCTGTTTTATAAAGTGTCTTCATGACTGACTGTGACTAGTACTTTTATGTCACTTTCTGACATACCTAAAAGTACAATTGTTGGAAATGCTAATAATTCAGCTCAGTTGAGAATTTTCTTTTTTTTTTCCTTTTCAAAGGAGTACTACAAACAGTTGGTTAAGACACACACAAAAGAATATTATGAAGACATTATCTAGTAAGATAATCATATTTGCATTAAATGACTGCTTTGTATCTTCCTTATGCAGAAAAAAGGTAATACATTTAATTAACTGGGAATTCAAGAACACAAAATTAAACCAATTAAAAAATTTTAAATGTAAAATATGTAATTATTGACCTGTTTTATATATGGTTCTTTAACAAACTACTCAAGTATTTATGTAGATAGTATTAGATGGCTGTCCCTATATTGCTGAATAGGGTTTTAGGAAATATGTATTTGTAAATGTATACATATATTGTCAATCAATCACCTTGTAAGAGGTTCTAATATTTGTATTGCCGTCTTTGAGGTGAGTGCATGCTTTGCTTCACAAGCAGTCATCTGTATCTCTTCAATTCCTGTCTTTTTAACATTCTGTCTTTCTTATATAAGATGCACTTTTCACACTCGAGGCTTGCATAAAATTGGGTGAAGGAACATGAGGTCAGGAAACATAGGGCAAAGATTCCATGAAGAAGATCTAAGGCATGTACACTGTTCTATGATCAGTTCTGGGTCTTCCACGAAGTTAGTTCCTTGACCTTTCAAACATGATGATTCACAATGTCTTCAACATGAATTGTAGCATCACTAAGTTTCTGTTCTTCCCACAGTTGCTTCTGAATATAGAGGATGTGGACAGTCCATTTTACACAACTGGCCATGTTTTGAACTGTGCAACTCTGCTGTCATGGATACAACATGTCAGTCTAGACATTTCCCCCAGAAATTAAAGGCATTCTGAGTTGTCTTTGGTGTTCCATTTGGAGAAATCAGTCCCTCAGGGTTATTATATTTTGGGTAGTATGTCAGGATTTCTACAGGTGAAGTCGCAGAAACATGACTAAAATTCATAGAGCCCCAAAGAAATGAATTGTTGACTTAATTGTATGTGATTTCGGGCTTAGTACAGTCACCCAGGAATGGCACTGAGGACACATGATCATTACACACTACCTTTCTCAGTATATTGGCTTCAGATTCCTAGCTCGAATCTTAGTTCAATAAGACTGTCACAATTTCAGACATTTATGTGGTCACAAGACAACATGTAGTGCAAAATGGAAGGGAATAGGAAGCAATGTGTTTTCTTCTCATGATACCCTCACTTTTTATTAGAAAACAAATCCTTTCCCAGAATGTCTCTAATAGACACCCTTAGTTTCTTATTGACAACCAATTTCAGGAGAAATCATACATGCATGGCTGACCTGAACAACCACATGTAATTATCAGAGCTGCCCTTTGTCACCTTGATAAAGCAGAGCTTCTGTTAGCAAGAAATACTGGCTGTGGCTATCAGGCAACCACAAATATGCTAAGGATGTCATCATCTGCCACAGACACTCATTGTGCAGTCAAATCAGTTTATCTCTTTTGGAGAGTTTGAATGTAAGGGCAAATTGCCAACACAGTGGAAAGCATAGTTAAGAATTACGAAACCTAGAAATAATAACAGACAAGGGAAGGAAGCATTGCAAGTGTGGCAGGATACTAGATCAAAAAGCAATAGATATCTGATGCAAAGCAACAACAAAATTACTGGCTTGCCGTATTTACTTTCTGGGTCATTAGAGTTGCTTATGGGTGACTGGAACTACTTTTATGTTCTGAATGGTGACAAATGACTTTCCATTGTTTTTTGATACCATGCCTTTTTGATACAGTGTTGGTTTTCTCTTTGCTTATTTTTCCATATTCTCTTAAGATGAACACTGCCACCTGAGTGACATGAAAATATCTGGAACTGTTGAAAACTTGAAGCACTAATATAGAGGTGACATATGATGTGAGACTGCCTATCTTACACAAATCATTCATTCAATAAATATTCACTGATTCATCAGTACATACTGATATTCTACTTGCATTCACAGAAGTTCATTCAATAGCAGGATAAAGATAATCTGCTGGAATACCTGTAAATAAATGAAATAATCTTTGAGTAGCTATGAGAAATTTTTCATCACATTTCTCATCTGCTGAGAAAGATTCTATGTATTTAGTTATTGCTGCACTTAATTACCATTGTTATAGGTACTGTCTGTTCCATTTTGCTTATGAGAACATGATGCACTGAAAAAAACTGATAATTAATAAACAGAGTAATGGGATGTTCTTTCAGTTGATGCTGAAATGACCACCAGTATGTGAAAGTGTGAAAGAGGAAAACAATTGCACAGAAGAATAAAAGATGTGGATAAAGTTTTATTAAGCAGAGAGAATATCAAGCAAGTCTAGACACCTGCAGGGAATTTTGCAGAGTTTGGAGACCAAAGGGGCTGAAGCCTAGAGAGGAAGGGGAAAAATCTAAGACTAGATTCCACAATGATGCAGTGAGGGATCATGTAAAACTTTTTAGGCCAGGATAAGAGGTTTAATTTTATACTGAGATCAGTGAAAATTCATAAATAGGCTTAGAAGAGGAGATGATGTGATTAAACTTTTTAAAAGATCATTCTGAGTGCTTTGTGTGAAATAGTCTAACGGCACAAATTTGGAAGCAAGAAAACCAGTTAGATACTATGGTAGTGCTGGTGACAGATGATGGTATGAAACAGGTGGTGATAGGAAAAGGGAAAGTAAGGATATAAATTGCTTTTCTCACCTGTGATGACTTCATCAAGTTTTATTTGTTCACTTACTCATCAAGAAAATAAGTATCAAGTCTGATTTTAGTCTCTGCATAATAGCTCCAAATATGTCAAGGCGTTTCTTTTCAATGTGCTTCATTTCACTAACTATCTAAAGTACACATTCATGGAGACAATGTACTAATAATTTATCAGGCTGAACACTGTTCTAATTTGAATACTCCCTCCTGTCCACAAGTCGGTTTTTACTCGGGCACCATTGAACCTAAGCCTTGTGGTGCTTGAGAACAACAACAACAACAAAATACCCCTCCTTTTGGGGTCTTGAGAAATGGCTTATTACAAATACCCATTCTCCCCTCTGAGTTATGTGAGACTCACAGGTGTTCCCTTGTGCATTTACCAGAAGGCCAGATGCAGATGCCCATAATGCCCACCCTTTGCCACATAAATGATTACCCAACTGTTTACTCTCCATTAGCCAACCAGAACTCAATGCTTATTACATAAACTTTGGCTGATTATTTTTCTCCAGGTTCCTGAACTTTGGCCCATCCTTGACCTAGGACATCATAAAGCCCCTCTGGAAGGGTCAAAGTAATTTTCCAGAAACCAACTCTGCTTTTCAGATTTTTCTACATAGATTAGACTATGGATTTTGTCATTTACAAGTGAAATTTTCTGTCCCATTTTGTTGCATAGATTTATAAATATAGGTTATGGAATCAGATGGCAGGATATAACTTGTCTTATAATTAAACAAATGGAGTTAAATAAATTGCTTTATCTTGCTTTGCCAATGTTTCCTTTTATACAAAATGGGGATACCAATAGCATCTGTATAGTAAGATTGGGGTAGAAACTGAGGAAAATAAAATACCTTTCATCAATAATTTCAATAATTTTCAAAAATATGACAATATATTGTTGCTATTCATATGTTTTAACCTTTGGTTCAAATGAGAAGACTCAGCTTCAGGTCATAGAGTTACTGAGACTTTGTTTCCTCATAATTTTAACACTCAACTTCAATGCCATAGTTACCTGAGACTCTCATCATAAACATTTTATTATGATTCAAGCAGAAAAATAAATAAAACTTAGAGAAAAAGAGGAAACAGTATTGTTACCAAAGTGGCAAAAATATGAATTATAAGGAGGGAATACATTGATATCAAGCACTTCATATATAAAACCTTTTAAGCTTCAGAGAATAAACCACATATCTTATTTTCATGTATTCTAAAACCTAATTTGAGAATAGACACCATATGTGTGTGTTTGTATAACACAACACTAATAGAGAAAATCAACAAAATATGTAATTTAAAGGTCACAATTCTATACCAAAAAATTAAAGCAAGGGCAAAAGTGGAGACAGGCAGCACAGAGAGAAGGAGGCAGTTGAATCTTTATATAGTGAAATTGAACAGCTAGGAAAGTCTCCTTTGAGGTGACATTGGTTTAAAGAGCTGAAGGAAGTACTCAGTGAGTCATACTCTGTCCGCAGGAAAAGCTGGCCAGGCAGTGGGTGTAGGAAGAACAATGACTGTAAAATAGTTATGTTTCTACTGTGTTTGAAAGAGCTGAGTAACATATGGGTAGAGAAGCAAGAGCTTTGGTGTGAGAGGAAAGAGGGACTGAATGATAACCACTCTTCAGAGCAATGTGAGACTTTTGGCTTTCACCCTTAATGTGAACAAAGGAATCTGTGCATTTTGAGCAGAGTAATAACATGCCCTCACCTGGGCTGCTCCGGGTTTCTGGCTGCCAGTAGATGGACAAGGGAAAAAGCAAGGAGAGCAGCTAGAAGTTTTGATATAACCACCATCAATCAATCTTTAGAAATTGAGAAATAGAAAAATAAAACCTTCAGATTGCTAAATAGGGAGAAAACAGGTAATATCTCAGAGACTTTCAGCAGGTAGAAAGAACAAAAATAATTGTCCTAGAAGAAAGCTCCAGGCTTCCCTTTTATCACTGTCCTAATTCTTTCATTATGTAAAACTTTACACATGCTCTCCTTAAATATGTGTGAAATGTGAATTTTTTTTCTCTTCATTGTGTTCACCTTTTTGTTTAAGGGAATATATCAGTTTTCCTTTTATATATTTTAAGACTTTGTACATTAAGCTTTGTCTTTATATCATACATCAAAACAATTAATGAACAGTGCTGAATTATAAAGTTGAACTTAAAAGGAACTTCATAGGTATTTGATATACAAATGTGCAAAATTTCCAGTTGAATTAATGAAATTCATCTATGAGCTCTGTGAAGAAATGTTTCAAGAGATTTTAAAAGATTTATCAGAATATATATATATATATATATATATATATATATATATATATATATATATCTCAATTTCTCTACAAGTCTATTGACTTTTTTTTTCCACTAAATTGGTTAAAAAAGAGTGCTTACAAATTGACCTAACTACAAAAGTCTCAATGTTTTGGAATAAAACAGTATGTTATGATGTAATTTCTGTAAGATTAATTGTCAAATGTATTAATTGTGCAGAAATGATTTCCATTCTTATGATTTTTTTTCCTAATCTTTCACTTAGTTCTTCTAATCTCCAGATGCTTACCTTTTTCCAATACTGTTCCATTTGAATGTCTTCTTTCTAATGCTAGGCTATTTTGGGTGCTGGTCTACATACAAAGTGACCATGATCTCTGTTCTGAAAGTCCATGTAATCAGTCATTTCTATGCAAACCTGTGTTTGGTAACTGTTATATTCCAGGTATGGTTTATAAAATTTTCTGTGCATATAACAATTGAATTGTACTTGAATAAAGAATGAATTCAATAATCACACATGGAATTACTCATTATTCACTTCCCTAGAGATAGCACATTGCTTTAGTGGCCTCACACAAGCCAGGCAAGTACTGTACCACTTGCCTGCCCCAAGTCTTTGCAATTCTTAAAACACCTCAGCATAAACCATTATTTTAATTTACTTAACAGAGTTTTTTTTATAGTTCTCATTTGATATTAGGTAGTATTTCAAGGGTATTACATATATTTAATCATCAAACTTATGCAATTTTCAAAAATGGCTACTATCTTGGACCCATTTTACAGATGAATCTTTTACACTGTTCCTCCATAATATTTTTTTCTACAGCTGTTCAAACATATGTCTCCTCTGCTCAAAAGCCTCTTGTGGATTCCCAAAGAATCCAGCTTCCTACTGTGATCCACAATACATTACGTAATCTGCTCTGTGCCTGATTCCTGGTCCTTTTCCTCTTATACTCCCTCTTTCAAAACTGGATCCTGTTATGCTTGCACAAACCAATCTTTTGCCCCCTAGGATTCTGTACTTACTTTTATCTGTTCACAATCATAGCCCCACAGATGGTCCTGTGTCTTGTTCTTCTTTTCCCATCACCAACATCTCAATAAAGCATCAAATCAAAGAGATCCTTAGCTTATACAACCTAAATAGATCTTCCCAAATGTTGCCTTAGTGCTTTCAATAAAATAACTAAACATTTGTTTATATGATATTACTCCATCTTCCCACTTTAGAGCTTTAAGCTTACTGGAGGCATAAATTTTATTTATTTTATTCACAAAAATCCCTTGTGGTTTTGAGAATACCTGGCACAGAATAACTAGCTATTTTATGAATGGATGGGTATGCAAACTATCTATCCATCTTCAATTGTTTTCATACTTCTCAGGCCTTGCCTTCACTTGATTTTGAGCATTGGTAACAGCATGCTCACTGTTTAAGAGAATTATATAAATAATAATTTTAGATCTAATAATTTGAAAATGTTGTTATTTCTACACATATTGCTATGGTTAATCTCAATTACTTGTTAAAAATTACTTTAGTTACATATTATTGTAAATGCAATAATTCTTCTGAAGATAGCATATGGTCTGATTCATTCTGTCTTCTTAAAAATTCATAGTTGAGGTCCTAACCCTCAAAGTAATGGGATTAGGAGATGGTTTTTGAGGTCATGGTCTTCATCAGGTCATGAAGAATTAACTCTCAATGTTGGGTTAGGGCACTTATAAATGATTTCCGTTCTTGTGAGTTTTTTTTTCTTTTTTTATTATGTGACCTTTAGAGTGAAAAGACAGCTATCTATGAAGTCACCATATACTTAATCTGCTGGTACATTGATCTTGGGTTTTCTAGCATCACAACTATGAGATAAATAAATTTCTGTTATTTTTAAGCCATCCAGTCTAAGGGATTTTGTTATAGCAACCCAAATTGACTAAAATAGAGAGGTGAAGTATTGTTCTAGAATCCACAGGCAAATTATCACAGTTAATGCTACTTTCTTCATCTTATCTTTTTTCATTTTTTTTGGAATTAATGCATAAAAGCAATATATACTAATGAGGTAACAAGTAATGTCTTTATATAGATATACATTGTATAATACTTAAATTTGACATTAAACATATCTATCTCCTCAAACATTTATCATTTCTTCATGGCAAAAACTTTAAAACTTTAGCCTCTTCAACAAATGGTGCTGGAAAACTAGAAATTCATATGCAACAAAATGAAATTAAACCCCTATCTCTCACCATGCACAAAACTCAACCTAAAATGGATCAAGGACATAGAAATTAAACCAGAGACCCTGTATCTAATAGAAGAAAAAGTAGGCCTAAATCTCCATCATGTCGGATTAGGCCCCAACTTCCTAAATAAGACTCCCTATAGTGTAAGAATTAAAATCAAGAAATCAACAAATGTAATGGGTTCAAACCAAAAGTTTCTTCTCAGCAAAATAAACAATCAGTGAGGTGAATAGAGAGCCTACATCTTGAGAGAAAATTTTTACCACTCTCACATCAGATAGAGCAATAATCTCTAGGATATAAAAAACACAAAACACACACACACACAAAGAAAGAAAGAAAGAAAGAAAGAAAGAAAGAAAGAAAGAAAGAAAGAAAGAAAGAAAGAAAGAAAACAATTAAATGGGCCAAGGACCTGAAGAGACACTTCTCAGAATATGATATACAATCAATCAACAAATATATGAAAAAATATTCAACATCTCTAGCAATTAGAGAAATGCAAATCAAAATTACTCTAAGATTTTATCTCACTCCAGTCAGAATGGCAGCTATTAAGAATAAAAACAACAATAAGTTTTGTCAAGATATGGGGAAAAAGGCACACTCATACTTTGATGGTGGGACTGCAAATTGTTGCAGCCAATATGGAAAGCAGTATGGAGATTCCTTGGAAAACTTGAAATGGAACCACTATTTGACCCAGCTATCACTCTCCTTGGTCTATTCCCAAAGGACTTAAAAACAGCATACTATAGGGACACAGCCACATCAATGTTTATAGGAGCACAATTCCCAATAGCTAAATTCTGGAACCAACCTAGATGCCCTTCAGTAAATGAATGGGTAAAGAAAATGTGGTATATATAAAATGGAATATTACTCAGCAATAAAAGAAAATAAAATCTTGGCATTTGCAGGTAAATGGATGGAGTTAGAGAAGATAATGCTAAGTGAAGTTAGCCAATCACAAAAAAACAAATGCCAATGAATGTTTTCTCTGATGTAAGGAGGCGGATTCATAGTGGGATAGGGAGTGGGAGCATGGGAGGAATAGAGGAACTCTAGATAGGGCAGAGGAGTTAGAGGGAAAGGGGCGGGCATGGAGTAATTAATTATGGTGGAATGTGATGATCATTAATATCCAAAGTACATGTATGAAGACACAAATTGGTGTGAATATACTGTGTATACAACCAGAGAGATGAAAAATAGTGCTCTATATATGTAGTAAGAATTGTAATGCATTCTGCTGTCATATATAAATTTAAAAAATACATAAATTTATAAAAAGTTAAAACTATAATGTGAGCCCATAAAAAATATGTATTAAACATGTCTGTTAGTAAAAGTAACACATCACAGCCAAACTATGAGTATCACTATCACTATCATTCCATTGTTTTCCTAAGTCAAATCAGGCTAACAGACCATATGCGCTAGTTAGTGTAGCTTCCCAAAGAGGCTACTTAAAAACAGCAAGAAATGAACCTATTTTTATATACCATATTGTCTTGATTAATCTGTTACCACAAAACCACAATAGTAACATGGGCAGATTATAGATTTGAAAAATATATAATCATCCTTAAAAATATGTTCTAAGAAACCTACATAATGCTATGATCAAGTTATACATAATTATTTTCTAAATCCCATGTAATACCTGAATGATGGAGCTCCATGCGAGCTGACACATTAACTATTGAATAATTTTATATATTTCCAACTCTACCATTCAGTCTTTTGTTCATATTTGGTGACATGGTTATTATTTGCCTGCAAGAGAAGTTCAAGGAAGCACATTAAAAATATGGTAGTGTGCTCAAATCATGTAAGTCAGAGTTTTGTATTCTCAAAGTAATACTGAAAAATAAACATTGGCCCTAATCCTATTTCACTAGGCTTAAAATGTTCAAGTATGAACTAAAAAAAAAATGTTTAAAGCATTTATTCGATAAAATAATTCAGGTTAAAAACAAAAAACACCTCAATTTCTTTTCTAGCTAGAAGTAATCCTTAGTTCAACAAACATTTTAAATTTTAGGAATAATAATTTGTAAGATCTGAATAGTGAATTAAATATATGTTCAGTAACTACATTTGCAGTTAGAGTAAACTTAAAGGTTGCAATGACACAGTACTTGTAATTACAAAGCAGTCATTATTTAGTCAACTTGGTTTGGAATTTGCAAACCAAAAAAAAAAAAAAAACTTCCATGAATGCAATTATTAACATATGAAAGAGAACAAAATTGCCATAACTTCTTAAAATGACAGTCCTACCAAAAAAATTTAATTTCAATTTTTGTATTTTTTGTTGGTTTTTAATATTTATTTCATTATAAAATATTTTTATAAGTGCATCATAGTTACACACAATATTAAAATTCATTTTGACATAATCATACACTTGGAATATAATCTGCTCCATTTCAGTTCCCAGTACTTCTCTTTTCTTGCTCTCTTCCCTCGCCAATTTCCCTTTCTCCACTGCCCTTGTCTTCCTTGTTTTTATTTATTTATATTTTTTGCTTTTAATTGGTGTGTTATATACACAAAGAAAGGCAAAATTCACTGTGGTCTATTCATGTATTACATAACATGATTAGGTCAATTCCCACGAGACTAAAATGAACAGGAATTAAAAATCAGAAGTCCACTGGATTAGATAAAGGGGAATGAAGGAAGGAAGGAGAAAGAGAATAGGAAGGACAGTAGAATTAATTGGATATAACTTTCCTATTCTTGCATTTGAATACATGATCAGGGTAACTCGGTCTCACGTACAACCACAAGAATGGGATCCTAATTAGAATAAGTTATACTCCATGTATGTATAATATGCCAAAATACACTCTACTGGCGTGTATATCTAAAAAGAACAAATAAATCAAATGTCATAAATTTCTTTGATAGTATTAGATTATTCTAATTTTTAAAAGTTAACATTTTGTTCAATGGAGTACAGACAATTTAAAAGAACAAGTAAAAGGAGAATGGATGATGTGCCAATGTGAAATTTGACCTTCTTTTTCTAAGAAAAAAATTATAATAATTCTACAATCATGCAATGACTGTGAGCTCCAAGGAGCTCCTGCACTGCACAATGCAGGAATGTTCAAAAGTGAAAGGTTTGTATTATGAGAGCTGTAATCTCAGTGGTGGATTAATTCATTTTATGAATGGATAGTGGAATAGAATATTTGGTGGTAACAGTGAGCAGGTGGGGCATGGAGAGGTCAGTGGAGGTGTGCCCTTGGATTATGTCTGTCCCTGACCCCTTCCTCTCTGTCTTCTTCCCAGCTGTGACAAAGTGAGTAGCTTTTCTTCTCACTCCCTTCTACCATGATGTTCTGTCTCACTCAAATTCAGAGCAATGGAACCAGCCAACCAGGGACAGAAACTCTGTAACTGTGAGCCCAAAATAAAATTTCCCACTTTTAAAGTTGTTCTTTTCAGCTGCTTTGATCACTGTGACAAAAAGCTAATTAACACAAATTGTATTCGTGTATATTAGGTAAAAATCTATGAATAGCTGCATAAAGTATGTTAGATTAAAATAATATATCACTATTGGTTTATAGTAGCACATAGTATAGAAAAGTGGTTATGTGTTATATCAGAACTCTGCATTATTAAAAATTTTCTGTAAAATAAATTATCCTAACATAAAATGATTATTTTTAAAGGTGACTTGTAATACCGAAACAATATAAATTTTCTAAATAACATGATTTATATCTGAAAATGAAATTTATTCTTTTACCCAAAAATCATTTTATCAATTTCTTCATAGCTATATTTTAGTGTTTTTGTAATTCAAAATCAAATTTAAAGTCAATTTATTTATTTGTTTGTTTTTTATTGGTTATTCTTAGCTATACATGACAGTAGAATCCTGTTTGATAAAACTATACAGGCATGGGATGTATCTTATTCCAATTAGGACCCTATTCTTGTGGGTGAGCACTATAGTGATTCACTTAGGTGTTTTCATATGTGTACATAGGAAGATTATGCTAGATTAATTCTACTGTCTTTCCTATTCCTATCCCCTTCCCTTCCTTTCATTCTCCTTTGTCTAATCTACTGAACTTTTCTTCTTCCTCATATCCACTTTTATTGTGGTTTAGTTTTCTTATATCAGCAAAAACATTCAACTTTTGGTGTTTTGGCTTATTTCATTTAGCAGTGTAATCTCCAGATCTCTATATTTATTTTGGAATGCAATAAAAATAAAATTTTTGAATATAACATTTCTTATATCCTTCAAAATAATGTGTTATAGTTTATAATATCTATATAGAGAAATATCTATATATATATAGAGAGAGACAGAGACAGAGAGACAGAGAAAGAAAAAAGAAAGGTATATAGATATATAAATAGGTATGGATGTGTGGGTGGAAGAATTTTGCAATTAGCATACCTAGTTAGTATACCTATGCAATGAACAATCAGGTTAAAATATAGACGACTATCAGTATTCTATTACAAAAATCTTATTTCACATGAATTTCATCATATTTTCCTAGAAATTTTATTGTTTTATGTTTTTCATGTATGTTCATGATTCCCAGATAATTGACGAAGGTTACTTTTTGAATACCCATGTATCTATCTATCCATATTTGTACATCTAACAGCACACATTGGAAAGATCATCTTTTCCCTCACTCACTACCTTTCAGTGGTAGTCTTGTGATTAATCACTTGATTAAATAGATGTGGGTCTGTTATTGGGTTGTATATTTGGTTTTTTCTTTGTTTTCCCGTTTCTCTAGAATAGTAGTCTATGGTTCTGTGCTCTGTAAATTGCTGTGGATTTATGAGTTCTGACATTTGGCACTAAATATCCTCAAATGTTGTTCTTCCTTTTCAAGTTTGATTATTGTTAGTTTCAAAATTCCTGCCTCCTATGTACCCTGTATTGTTTCGTTGACCATATTTTCCTCTCCTCTGTGTGTTCCTTTCCTCGCTGGGTTGGTGATATAGATGAGGGTACAGTACATGATGAGGGTCATTGCTGGATATTTTCTTTGATCATACAAGTAATTTGTCTTTAAGTATAATGTAATTTGTTTAAGTACAATTTTTTAAGTACATGCAACATGCTGAAAAAAGGAGATTTTTCAAGATGGATTTTCAACCACACATATGACAAGATGTTGTCCTTGACCAAATTCTAGTCAGGCTCCTCAAATTCCTCTAGGCCCTCTTATCTTCTGTCCTTTTCATACCTACAATTAGCAACGAGAAAGAATACCTTGCCCATGATATCTGGTCATCTTCAATATCTGCTCATCTCATCTCCTGCCATCCCACAAGTGATGCCTTATCATCCTGGTCTGTGTAACCAGAATGTTCCCTTATGTCATATATTGCTTTTTACTAATTTTCCTTCCACTGACCCCTCCCTGCTGTTTGACTTGTTTGTTTTGTGTCCATCTGTGTTCAGTTATATAATGAGATCTCTTTCCTTCTGTTACAATAGTTCCTGAATTAACTCTGATTTTTACTGTCCAATCAAGGTTTTCTATAACAGTTAATAGCCTAAATACACAAATAACTTTCGCAATAAAAAGGATAATTGAATGCCAAATGAGTAATATAAAAATAAGCACTAATTAGTTGAATTAAAGCTAATTTATTTGGATCTAGAAAGCCAAATATGAAAATAAACAGTTGAGAATACGATGTATTTGAAGAAGTGTAGAGTACAACATAAATATAAGTGTGGAAAAATGGTGAAATGACATATTCAGGTGAGCATTAAACGACTGATCAAGTTGATATTGCAGTTTTTGTAACAGAAATAATCTTATTAGTTTTAGTAAGAATTAAGATTGAGTATACTGTTCTAAGTGCTTTGTTGCTACAAAGTTTTTAATCTTCACAAGCATATGTTATGTGGTAGAGACTATTGTTATCCCCATTTAAGATTGGACTTTAAATATAGCATTTAAAAACAAAATTTAAATCACAATGAAAAATAGAATATTGAAGTTCATAATCCAATTAGTTTATGAAAATCAGGACTGAGAGGAGGTTGGGAAGAAAAGAGAAACCAGGGCTTTAGAAGACAACTGGAGCAGTCATGTTATATTCCAATGCAGTCATAATTTCTGATATCAAATAATTCATTGCCACACCTCTCATTATTAGCTTGTCTAGCTTGCTTTACAGCAACCTCCTTTTAAATAACAAGTCTTCATTTGTGGTTTCTCATCTCATTATATAATTCTTATTTCATGTAAACACATATCCCTGTGGCCTGAGTTATAGTAAGAGCTCCTTTATTAATTTTAGCAGGATAATGAAATAACCTCTCTAGTTTTCCTGCATACTAAAAATAGCTCTGTACATAGTGCCTCCACAAACTGGGGGCGGGGGTAGGGGTAGAATAACAGTGAGTGTTAGAAACCACTCCCTCAATCTTGGGACTCTTCTACAGTATGCCAAGAAGGTTCCAAATCTAATCTCATTAACTATAGGTCATATTGAGTCTAAGCCTGAATTTACTAACAGAGTAGACTGAGTGACTTCTCTTCACAACTCATTAAATCTAAATCCTGGAAACCATACATGTGGCAAGGACTGAGGCCAGCGGAGTCTTATGTTTTGTCCACCTTGCTTAATCAGCGAGTTATACTTCCCACTTGTGTGCCTCAGTCCCCTGCAGAAGTGAGTGTAACAGATTTTCTTTCCCCCATGGCTGTCACCTCATAATGATGGCCATAGACATTCATCTCTCATGCTAGGCTGCGCTGGGTCAATCTGTTAAAGGCTGGCAACAATCAGTGGTGAGGAAAGTCAGCTTCAGTTTTCAACAAGAAAATTCTTTAGGTGAAGATACAAATACCTTCATGCACAGAAGAATCTAGGCAAATTTTCTTCAGTGGCAAAGGAGGGTTAGGAAAATATGGAACTTGAAATTCTTGCTCTTATCTACATTTGCCTAAATTTCCACTTCCTAAGTTTCAGAATCCTAATTTTTTTCCCTACCAGTGTCTTTAATTTAACATGAGACATGTGGAGTATAGAACATTTACTTGGCTACCTAACTCTACATCTCTTACTTTCTGATTCACTCTGACATTCACAGCTGATGCAGGGAAAGAGGGCCTCCTTTGAAATTTTTATGGCAGTTATTAATTGTACATCAATCTCTTTTAACTTCCTCTCCCCCTTGAATACATGTTTTAGCAACTTTTTAAAACTTCAGGTGAAGTTATAAACACTATTTTAATGTAACAACTATCATATGCACTTGCTTTCATAATACCTGGACCCCATCCTATGCTATAACTATACCTATTCCACTTCTGTTCATCATTCTATTGATCATGATTGTATTATATACCATGAAATCCTGTGTTCCATTTCCCCCAGGCAAGTGTTTATCTCTAAGCTCCTTTAATATATGAACATCCTAGTCCAAGAATTCTATCTAGAGATTTTTTTTAAATACCTGGGACCAAAATCAATCAAATCATAAATTAGATGCTATGTCTCCATTAGGATGATTTACTCTTCAACTGCTGTCATGCATAGTACCAGTAAATGATATTGGTTATACATTCAAATGCATGAATACATTTTAACTCTGACCACTTGCTACTTTCTTCACTACTACAATCACCCTCTAGACTGGTACGTTTAGGGGCACTTGTCTTTGCTTAAGGAGGGGGAAGCTGCTGTCCCTTTAAATGATTCCTAATGTTCCTTCAAAGTTCTGTGTTCTTGTTTCAGATAAGGTACTCAAAAAAAAAAAAAAAAAAAACTTAAACGAAACCAGATAAAGGCTGGGATATAGTTCAGTTGGTAGAGTGCTTCCCTCTACACATACAAGGCTCTGGGTTCAATCCCCAGCACCACCAAAAACAAAAATTAGAAAAAAAAAAAAAACAGCCAAACTTCAGAGTCATTCTGACCCTCTCTTAGGTGACATAGAGTAAATGTCGCTTGTTATAAAAAACTGAATTCTCCACCCAAAGGCATTCCTGTCTACCAATTTTTGAACTTGCAATTCATGAAGAATTGTGATCTCCATCTGAAACTTCTCAGGAAAGGGTCCAACTCTCCAGTATTTCTGTATGGGTAAGTATGAATATCCCCCTTTGCTGCCTGGGCTTGGAGAGAAACTGCTTTGGGAGATATATGCCCAGTGCTCTCCTTGGTGAAAATAGTAAACTTGACTTCACTCTTGTCTCCTGGGCTGAGCTTCATCAGCTTTGCACTCCATAGTGTTCATTTATATTACCACTCTAGTTAAAGTCACCATGGAAATAGCTTTCTTACTGCTCTCCTACTTTCCACCTTACACATTTGGAGATTATAATATTGTGATACTTTATGTAATTCATATCTTCCTACCTTTTCCATGTTTTAAATCCTTTAAAAACATTCCATCACCTTTAAAATAAAACTCAAAATCCTTGCTATGATTATAAAGCCCCAAATGACCTAAAATCTGATTACCATATGTTTTTTTTTTCTTTTTACTTAATTTCATCTCAGGTGTTCAACTTCAGTCACTCTGACCTCCTCCCTTATTCTGATGACTACCAAGCAGATTCCTGCCTCTGGGCCTTTGCTGTTCTTCTACCTGGAATTTTTTCTTTCCAGTTACCCAGATGTTCATTAAATTCATTCACATCTCTGTTAAAATATCAGAAAGAACATGTGGGCCTTGGGTTTTTTGGGATTGGCTTACTTCGTTTAGCATGATATTGTCCAACTCCATCCATTTACTTGCAAGTGCTGTAATTTTATTCTCTTTTAATCTGCATAATATTCCATTGTGTATATATACCACAGTTTCTTTATCCATTCATCTACTGAAGGGCATCTAGGTTGCTTCCACAGCTCTTCAGATCTCAGTCTCCAATCATATTTTTTAAAAATTACATGTATATGGGTGTCTGTGCTAATATTGATTGAAATAGTATGGTTTGCAACAGGGATCTGAAGAGTGATCATCAAGCATTTATTATAATTTATGAAGTTATAAAGATAATTTTATAAAAATTCTTTCTTTGCAATGTGTGAGTATAATTAATAATCCTATAACATGCTTAGAATATAATTCCAAATGAAGCACTACATAAATTATAAGGTATGACCAATTGGTAAGAATTTGATAAATATATTTTACTTACATTCTAATTATTTTTTCTCTAATAATAATTTCCCCCTGTTTTTGAATTGTAATTTCAGTAATTTTTATTTCTTTGAAGCACTGGATTTCACCAGAGCTGAAATTTACCCTAGAGCTAAAGTAGAGGTAAAAATTATTTTTTTTTGGCAATGGTTAATGACTATTCCTTTAATGCAGCCAATTGTTTTATATAACTTCTTAAAGCTTTGTGAGTCTATTACATTGAAAACACTACTTTTTGCTCCAAACTTTATAATACATATTTTGTTTTGATTGCAATATAGAAAATAAAGAAGATATGCAAAGCAAACACACAAGAAATTCTATTTATCTTTATTTTAAATGTATTTTGAAAATTGTCTAGATTTTTAAAAAAACATTCATATTTTTAATTATCATGAACTCTGACTCTTATATAAATTTTATCACAAAATAAATCATACCCAGAGTCTCTTTTCTAATACTTGAATTTTTTTTTTCTAAGATTCAGGAAAGTGTCAACTCAAAATTGTCATAGAAATACAATATTTACAAAATCTTTAAAGGACTTGCATTTTCTTAAAGCAAGCTATGTTAAATCTTGTGATATCTTTATTGGTTTTATGGTAGTTGCAAAATTATTTTTCTTATGTGGTTACCATGACATTTTTCTTTTAGGATTGATTTTAAAATTTAGACAGAAGATGGAATTTCCTGTTATGCTAATATTGCTATCATACACAAGATGATGATAGAGGGAGCAAATTTCACATTCAGATGTGAAGTAAATGGAAGCTGCTCCTTTTTTCTGATGCTGGGTCTTCTTTCCATTGTGCTAATTATAGAACAACAAATATCAAGTAGCACTGAGTCTTTGCCTGGGTGGTGGTGACTCAGCCTTGCCTGGTGAATATGAAGTAGGTTTCAACTCAGATACTCTTTTCATCCCATTGTAGACTCTCTAGTGGTCTGACTCACAATTTATTTTTGTAGGAGTAAAATATAAAGGCAGTTGTACTCACAGTTCCCATCATCTCTAATTCTAGCAGCATTCACAATTTCTGCTCGGCTCCTTAATATGAAATGTTTAGCCTCCATCCTATTTACAAAGAAAATAACAGAAGTGTAGACAAATATATTCATAAAGAGATTCGTTTAGCAAAAATATGCAATGGCAGATAATTAAATTAAAATAGAAAAGATTTTTATCTATTCCTTTTAGAGATTTTTCAAACACAATGGTAGGCTTGAAAGTTCTTTTAACTATGTAAAAAACAACTTGCAATATGAACATTTTATCCACTAGATTCCTTATTGCTTTCTTTTTTCAGGTGAAACAGACAATATTTCTTTTTTAACATATATAGTTTTTTAAACTATATATATATATATATATATATATATATATATATATATATACATATATAACTATATTTAACTATATTTAACATTTATAGTTTTTTTCCCTTTTCAAAACTGAAAGACAACTTAAGAGAAAACCTGAAAACTATATATTAGAATGTATGTGACAGTGTATAAGAATGTATCCTATGACATGGTGGCACACACCTATAATCCCACCAGCTTTAACTAGAGTGGTAATATAAATGAATACTATGGAATGCCCCTTAGTGAGTGCAAAGCTGATGAAGCTCAGCCCAGGAGACAAGAGTGAAGTCAAGTTTACTATTTTCACCAAGGAGAGCACTGGGCATATATCTCCCAAAGCAGTTTCTCTCCAAGCCCAGGCAGCAAAGGGGGATATTCATACTTACCCATACAGAAATACTGGAGAGTTGGACCCTTTCCTGAGAAGTTTCAGATGGAGATCACAATTCTTCATGAATTGCAAGTTCAAAAATTGGTAGACAGGAATGCCTTTGGGTGGAGAATTCAGTTTTTTATAACAAGCGACATTTACTCTATGTCACCTAAGAGAGGGTCAGAATGACTCTGAAGTTTGGCTGTTTTTTTTTTTTTTCTAATTTTTGTTTTTGGTGGTGCTGGGGATTGAACCCAGAGCCTTGTATGTGTAGAGGGAAGCACTCTACCAACTGAACTATATCCCAGCAACTTGTAAAATATTTTTCATATTTTAGATCTCTACTAAATTCATTATGCTTGTAAAAATATAATTTACAAAATGAAATTTAAAAAATAAAATACTACTTGTCTAAATTTTTAAAAGACTCTAACTTTAAGTTGATAATACCAATAATGTAAATCACATATCTTGTTTAGTATATTGGTTCACAAGATAACAGAATTTTCCAAAGAATCTGGTGGTGTTTTCTTTTTTCAGTGTGTTATAAAAAAGTATATATGTATGTATAATTTAAAATGTATTATAATTTAAAAATCAACTCACCCTCTAAACTAGTTTTCTACAAGTCCTTTATTTTAGACTTTCTGGTAGTCATTCACATCTAATGGTTCTATTCGAAATAATAGAATGATATTTATTTATTTATTAGGGTCAATCATCCAATATATTTTTTAAATTTATTTATTCCTTTTAATATACATGACAGCAGAATCAATTGTGATGTAATTATAAAAGTATGGAATATATCGTATTCTATTTAGAGTTCCATTTTTATGAATATACATGGTGATGGGATTCACTGTTGTTTTTATATATGTACATGGGAAAATTATGTTAGATTCATTCCACTCTCTTTCCTTTTCCCAGTCCCTGTCCCTTCCCTCCATTCCCGTCATCTAATCTACTGCACGTCTATTCTTCCGCTCACCTCCTCCACGTGTTGTGGATTTGCTTCCACATATCAGAGAAAACATTCAAACTTTGTATTTTGGAGACTGGCTTACTTCATTGAGCCCAATAGTCTCCATATTCATCCATTTGTTGGCAAAAGTGATAAAATCAATATTTTTTATGGATGAGTAATACTTCACTGCATATATACACCACATTTTCTTTATTCATTCATCTGTTGAAGTGTACCTAGGTTGGTTCTATAGCTTAGATATTATGAGCTGCTAAAAACATTGATGTGGCTGCATCACATAGTATCCTGATTTAAAAATCCTTTGCATAGATACCCAGGACAACTGCAACAAATGATGGCTTCATTCCAGGTTTTCTGAGGAATCTCCATACTGTGTTCCAGAGAGGTTAGAGCAATTTTCAGTCTCCCAACCCCTGCAATGTTTGAGTGTACCCTTTTCTCCACATCCTAACCAATAGTTATTATTACTTTTATCCTTGATAACTGCCATTGTGACTGGAGTGAGATGGAATCTCATTGTAATTTTAATTTGCATTCCTCTAATTGCTATAGATGCTGAACATTTTTTCATATATTTGTTGATCATTTGTATTTCTTCTGTGAAGCGTCTTTTCAGTATCTTTGCCCATTTATTAATTGGGTCATTTGGTATCTTTCTATTTATTTATTTATTGGTGTTATGTTTTTTGAGTTCTTTATGTACTCTGAAAATTAATGCTCTATCTGAGGGTGCAGTCGGCAAAGATTTTCTTCTATTCTGTAGGCTTTTTCTTTACTCTCTTGATTGTTTCTTTTACTATGAAGACATTTTTTAGTGTGATGCCATCCCATTTATTGATTATTTATTTTACTTCTTGTGCTTTCAGGGTCTTATTAAGGAAGTCAGTTCCTGAGCGGATATGTTGGGAGTGTCAGGCTTAACTTTTCTTCTAGTACGTGCAAGATTTCTGGTCTAAATAACTAGGTCCTTGATCCACTTTTGGCCTGGATGTTGTACTGGGTGAGGGATAGGGATTAAATTTCATTCCACTACATATAGATTTCCAGTTTTCCCAGTACCATTCATTAAAGAGGCTACCTTTCCCCCAGTGTATGTTTTTGGAGCCTTTGTCCAGCATGAGATAGAGTTGTGGGCTTGTCTCTGTGTCTTCTATAGAATAATAAATATTAAATTTGGGGGCATAAATATGTTTCTCAAGAAGGTTTCATTTTTGAATTAAATGTAATATAATTAAAATGAATACAATATTTGTCATAAAAATAGCTCCTATTCTTGGAAAATTTTAACTCTGCATTGTTTAACCAGTAGTGCTTTCACAACATAAAAAATATTGCAGGAAATTATTTATATTTGTGGGTCAGTTTATAAGCTATATAAATCATATATCTTCTCTTGTCATCTTTTGTATTATTTTGGGATGTACCATTTAAAAAATAAATATATAAAATATGTAAATTTCCCCTCTGAATGTGTGATTAGTTACTTTCTAGCCAAAGGAGATTTCCCTCATGATCAAATTCAATCATTTTTCTATGTTTTGGAATTCTGCCTGAAATATGCTTATTTTTATTTATGAAAAATGTGCCAGAATATCTGCAAGTGCAATTTCATAACACTTATATAAGCATATTTTTTCCAATTTAAAATTGAGTTTACAGCTAGAAATAGCAGAACAAATGGAAGAAATATCATTATGAATTTATAAATGCTGTGAATTCAGTAGCATAGCTAAGAAAATGAACGACAATACTTCGGCAATATTTTTATTTTAAGATCATACTAGGAGTGGACAGAATGTGTTTATTAAATGAAACCCATATAAATCTGGAATATATCATTCCAGAAGTGTTTTTTTTTTTAACTTAGCATGCAAGTGAAATGCTAAAGAATACTAGAAACTGAGTTTGGATAAACTAGGAATTGAGATGATCTCATGGTTTTCATTTTTAGCTTTTTGACATAGTGTACCAGTTATTGATTTATTGTCTCTAAGCTATGAATTCACCCTTTTTGCCTACTCTGTGAAAATGAATCTGACCTCTCTAAATACTTTTCAATTAACACCTGACACTGCAGCTTTGTCTGTAAAGGAGTGTGGAGAGACATCAGAGAATAAAGTTGAGTTTCCTGTCATTGTGTTAATTTGTCATGCCCCTGCACCATACCCAGCTTTCGGCTTTCGCAGCAGTAGTCTCCTACAGTTCTCACAGCTTCTCCACTGCTAGGCTCCTGCTGTGTATTCCAAGGCCAGCAACATCTAGCGCCAGGTGCTTTACCTTGGTACCTGGTTCAGGTGGTTTTCTACCAAAGGGCATCAAGTAAGACAATGCTTCTCGTGAATAGTTTTCCACATTCCTTGCAGAGCACACTTCTGACAAGTTGACTGTAGCCACTACTCTGCCCTTTAGAGAGTCGCAGTTGTGTTCTTTCTAAGTAGATCTCATAATACCCATAAAATGTGTGGCAAAGGACGCTATTCGTTGAGTCCTCAATCTTAGCCCTGTCAGTAGTAACTGTTCTCTTGAGCTGTGTTTCCTATAGTCAGTGAATTTACACATTACACATTCTGGAATAAGTACATTATCCTAGGTAGATGTGTTTATACCATGAATTGATTGACTGAAACTTGGACTCAGCAGAAGAAAAATGAGACTGAATTGCCAGATCAGCTATGGTATAACATGGGGAAGGGAAGATAAAGCCTCAGAGAAATATGACAATTGAACCGGATTTATTACCCAATCTTCAAGTGCGGATATGGTAGCATCAGTGGAATAAATCAACACAAGCACCATTTTATTTTTTTTAATTTGCTTTAACAATTTACCAAAAACTTTATTAATAAAAACTATATAAATATATCATTTTATTTGTCAGGTAATATGAACTTTAAATTCAGAATAAATATGCTAAAATCCATAGGCCCAAGTTTTTCTGGGGGTCCTAGGGGAAAATTCATGCCTTTCCTTTTCCAGCTTTTTAGTGGTCACCTATATTTCTTGACCATGGTTTCTTTCTTCAGTGAGCAGCATTATCTCTTCTAATTAAACTCTGTTTTTGTCATCACATCTCTGTGATTCTGATTCTTTTTCCTTTTTCTTATAAATACCCATAATGATTAATATTGAGTCCACCTGGATAATTCAGGAGAATCTCCCCATCTCATCATCCTTAATAATCACATCTTCAACATCTCTTTTATCATGTAAGGCATACTATAAGCATGGCTTCTGGGATTAAGATATGGCCATGTTCAGGGGTCCATACTTGGTTTACCACAATTCTGTTATGCACTTAGTATGCAGCCACTGATGTGACTAACCCTATTGGTCCAGCATAGTCTGCAAAGATGATCACAAGCAAGTTTGCTTTTATTTGGGAGGAACAATAGTCTAGTTCTAGAAAGAAATCTCAGGGATATGCCAATTATTCTTTTCCATGAAATATACTGTAATCTAATAAGATGTTGGTCATCTTAACACTTCACACAGTATTTCAGTGGTTCACAGCGCTGAGAACATGGTGAGGATCCGATTGAATGAGCAAGAAATATCAAGTGCATTATGTGAAAGAGAGGAAGATGTAGCCAACAAAATTTTATTCATTTGTATCCCTAGTCTAATTTCTGAAATTGGGGTATTTTGCGCATATTAAGGTGATCCCTCCAAAGAAAAATTCAAGTTGTTGCTCTTTTAGCCATCTGTTATGAGAAATAAGCACAATTTAAGGTATAAAATAACATTTTAGTGGGCTACTGTGAATTATCTACATAATTACACATGAGGCTGCCAGTTGTGATTGGGGACCAGAAGAAGAGAACATTTCACAGCACATTCAAGCTGCAATATAAACCATTCTGTGACTTCGAATTTGTAATTTAACAGATTAAATAATGACTTTAATATGCATAGCTTGTAGGAATGCTGTATTGGTCTCTAGAAAACAATAATAGGAATATTGTAGAAGAAAATTTCTAGGATTGTGAAGAAAATTCATGCCATCCTTAGCAGATAGCTATTTTCCTTTTCAGAAACAGATTTTTACTTAAGGGACATCATGGGACATCAGGTGACAAGGTACCTGAGCTTCCTGTCATTTTGTCCAGCATTGAGTATGATCAGGAACTCACATTAAAGCAAAGGAAATAAAATAGTGGGCTCATACTTATGTAAGTATTTGATTTTACTACAAATTACATCACATGGAAAAGCTGGCTTATTTGAAAGGTACAATGGCATACTGAAGATTCATTTTGATGCCATCTGGGAGAGAGTTACCTTGAAGTAAGAAGTTAATTCACTACACAGTGCTATTTCTTCTACTGCCAGAATTCTTGAGTCTGGGAGAAAAGGTGTGAGGAGTAGATTCCATCATTTTGCACATAAAAACTTACCAGAATATTTGTTTCCTATCTATAAGTTTGAGATCAATTTTTCTCAAGATATTAATGTTCAATGTAGGCCAGTTCAACACATGGGAACCAATAACTGTTCCACTAAATTGAAAAAGAAGAGTATCTCCTGGAAGTTTTTACCCCTTGTATCACTAAACTAACAGGCAAAAAGGGAAATATTTTACAAGTTAAAATGATGGACCCTAACTCTTAAGTGGAAATGTATTACTTCTCCCAGTGAAGTCAAGTTAGATGTATAACTTGATCCCAACGGTTTCTCTGGCACTTACCAAATACATCCATAAGTATTTTTTTAAATACAAAATATCAGGGAAAAAAAACTCACAATATTGAGGGTTTCAGACTTTCTGAGAATAAGGATTTCAGTTACTATACAAAAACCTTGATTAGATGAAGTTCTGCATAGAGGCAGGGAAAAGTTTATTGGCATTTAAAAAAAGAAGCAAGATTTCAGTGAAGTCCCTGTGAACAATTTCAGACCTTTTCATATATTCTATTTTGTCCTATGCATTTATTGTATATATTACCATTGTTTTCTTCTCTATTGTTTACTTTTCATTTTATATGCAGCAGCAGAATTTTTCCATTAGAAATTCAATATGAAGAGTTCTCTTCAACACCATATAAGTTTCTGGCAAGTTCTAGAGCATAGATTTCCAGAAAATTTCACCAGTGCATGCCTCTAATAACTGCTCTGCTATATAGCAAGTCATAATGTTACCATTTCCACCACATTCTAGATCTTTGAACTGGTAGGCTGTCCTTTCCCCTTAACACTATGAGAAGTGACTCTCCTCAATCAGTCATCCCAATATTTTTCAGAGTTATGTTTATTTCTTACTAGTCATTTGCCATCACTCCAACTCCTGTTGTATTGACAGTTCTCTTCAGTAAGCAATTAAAATATCATGTGCTTACCATTTCTTGAATGGTCACGTATTAATCCATATAATAACATTCTAGCCTGCTGACCTGTCCTACAAACATCATACTTTCCAGAACTCTCCACCTCTTGAGCCACTTCCATAAAATAAAATATCTCTCTCTCTCACTTTGTCTCCATACTATTACTTCTATTTTTGGGGAGGGAGGTAAATCCTGACATACATTTATTTTTTTGAAATTTTTACCCTTACAAGGATTTAATATTTTTCATAATTAAATTTCCTTATTATTTTATAGTTTAGTTTTTCTTTATGTTTTATGTTCCAATATTTTTCTTGTCATAGTCTGCCTTCAAGTGATAAAATATCTTTTCAAACCTTAAAAGTGTACAATGCCATTCTTCTCTCTTGGATTTTGTGTTGTTACCCTTCCTACCTTTTACTTACACATACATTATAAACCTCACACAACATTGATACTATTTGGTGGGAATATTTAATGAGTTTTAATTAGATTTATGTAATATAAAGAGCTACCATTTTGACAGCTTTTCTTTATTTTATAGAGTAATTATCATCATTAGTATCTTCTCTTGTCTTGGGGAAGGTGTTCCTTTAATATTTGTTGTAATCAATGCCTGCTGGTGATAAAATATTTTGGATTTTTATATCTGAAAAATACTTCATTTCATCTTAAGGTTTAAAAGATATTTTTGCTGAGTATAAAGTTCTAGGTTGACATGCTTGTTTTTCCTCTTCAATACTTTATATAGCTTTACTGCCTTTTCACTTACATTTATTTTCTAATAAGAAATGAACTGCTATTGCGATTTTTGTTCTACTATACCAAATCTCTACCTTTGTGTCTACTTTAAAGATTTTTCTTTTTATCATTGTTTGGGAACAATTTCACTTTTGTATGTCTTGGTGTAGTTTTATTCATATTACTTGTGCTAAGACTTCATTGATGTACATGTGGATTTAAAATTTTCACTAAATTCAACTAAATGCTGTATAATACATTCCCCTTATCCTTTGAAAACTCCAATTGCATATGTAATGGTCTCATGATGTGATCACATAGCTCACTGATACACCATTAATTTTATATTGACTTTTTAAATATTTTAGGGCAATTTTTATGGCTATGTTCTCAAGTTCACAAATCATGTTTTGAAAATATATTATCGAAAATTAACCCCAGGAATGCATTTATAATTTCACATATTACAGTTTTCATGTCTAAAATTAAATTTATCTATTTTGTGTATATTCAGTGCCTCAATAAATTAAATATTCCCCAAGATCTGTAATTTGTTATATAATTATTATTGCCCTTTCCGTTCACTAAAAAACTTCAATTATACAAAATATTTGTACATTTGGTCAAAACCCTATAAAGATTTATATTATTAAGTTTTATTATTAACATAATTTGATAAAGTTTTATTAAATAAAACAAACTTCACTTGAAGAGATATTTTATAATATATCAGACCATGGGGTGTTGAGAGCCACAGCCGAAGGGGCCCCAGCAAACTTCCAGCTGCCAGCAAACTTCCAGCTGCCAGCTGATGATTGGCTCACAGCAGCCCCAGCAACTTCTAGCTGCCAACTGATTGGCTCCTCTGCAGTGATGCTCATTGGGCTGTTTCCCCGCCCGTTCATACCATGGAGCTGCTCATTGGGGGACTTTTTTTGGCTCCGCCCATGCGACTCAGCCAATCGGCCTCAAGAGCAGGAGAAGTGGGGGAGGTTGAGAGGCTTGTGGGAAGCCGGTGGTGGCAGTTGGGCTCTGAAGGTTTTCCTGAGGAGGTGTTTTGTTTGGTGTGTGTGGTTCTAAAAATAAAGTTCATTTCTTTTGACAAGTGGCTCCTGAATTGTGCCCAGCCAGACTGCGGCAATGGGGGTAAATTTTTGTGACATTACATATAAACAGTCTTTAAGAAAAATTGTATTTCATTTATAAAAGAAAACAAATAGTGTTTTAAGATTTATTATATAGTTTTAGGAGAATGCAGGGAAAAATGTTTTCACAGATATTGTTAGTTGGACTGAAAATCAGCACAGCCTCTCTGGAAAAAAATATGGAGATCCCTCAAAGACTAGGAATGGAAGGAACACATGACCCAGCCATCCTATACCTTAGTACAAATCCAACACATCTAAAATTAGCATACTGTATTGAAATAGCCACATCAATGTAGTAGCACAATTCACAATACCTGAGTTATGAAACCAGTCCAGATTTCTATGAACAGATGAAAAAATAAAGAAAATGTTATATATCTATATGTATACACATACACACACACATACACACAATGGAGTTTTACTCAGCAATAAAGTAGAATGAAATTATGGCATTTGCCAGTAAATGGGTAGAACTGGAGAACATAATGCTAAATGAAATAAGCCAAACCCAGAAAGTCAAGATTCAAATATTTTTTTTCTCATATAAAGAAGCTAGACTAAAATAAAAGTGAATAAATTATGATCTTATGATAATTATTCTATTATGATAATAAATTATTCTATTATGATAATCAAAGAGTGACCAGTGGAAAAGAGGAAAGGGATTGAGGGGGAAGAAGGAAGGATAAGAAAAGGAAAGAATGTTACAGTGATTCTGACCAAATGTTCCTGTGTACATGTATGAAGATACCACAATGATTTCCCCTTATGTATATCTATAGTTAATCAATTAAATTTTAAAAAATTCAAGTAAATAAAAGAAAGGAAACAAGGAGAGGGAGAAGACAAAAGAAAGGAGAAATACTGGGGACTGAATTGAAGCAAATTTTACTCCATGCTTTTAGAATTATGTCAAAATGAACCTCAAATTACATAAAATATAATGAACTGATAAAAATAAATTGATCAACTAAAATATTATTATGTAGCTATTAGTTTAAATGTAGACATAACTTAAGAATTTAAAAGAAAATTAGCCTGAAAAGTAGTGAAATACATAACTATATTGTTACATATAAATTATTATTATTATTAATTTTTTTCAATTGCCAACAAAACATCAGGGAACAAAACACATAAGGATAGAAAACAAAAATTTGCTGTAGAAAAGAAACATGATTAAATGATCCTTAAATATAAATTAGTTATATAAGATATAAGTAACTTATAGTTAGTAGTAAGTTTAAAATGTGTAACTGAAAATATTAATTAGTTAAATAAGTGATTAACTAATTAGTGATTGCTTAAAATTTTATTTATTTGTGCTTCTAGACTTTTTATTCTCATACAACCTCAATTGGATTACAAGTGCATTGAAGATATGCCCATTTATGCTAAATTGTCATTACTGGTAGTAGCTAGCAGCAGATTCCATGGTCAGAAATATTTTAAGTATTATTCATATTTTTACAAGTTTTATATTTAAAATGTTAAAGCAAAAGTAACTTCACCGAAGAATAGTTTACTTTTAACAGTGATAGCTATTTTTCAGGCTTAGTTTAAGTTTTACTTTTCAACTCAATGAGCCTGTCAAAACATTCCATATTTAATCCTGAATTGATAAAATAATTATTATTGTAATATATTTGTGAAGAATCATAAGAGTAACTATTTAAACCAAATGGAATATGAATCAAAATAAAACCTTTATTCACATCACCAAAGAAGTAGGAATTGAAATGTTATAAATTAGGTTGCATCCAAAATAAAAGAATCGTGCTTTTAAATTCAATAAATATGTAGTTATTTAAAATAAGGTTTTATTGGCAAATATTCTCATTCATTCTCATTCAAACTTATACCCAATTGTAGGTCTATAGCTGGTTTGAAGCTTCAGTAGCAGATACTGCATGGTCTTATAAAAACTAAAATTTATTTTCTATTTTTCTTTAGAGCTATGTTTGACCAAATAATTTTCTTGGCAGTTCCCAAGTTGCTTAGTATGTATTTTATTTATTTCATTTTCTCAGAATATTCTCATTGTGCCTTTATTGTCTGGGTTTCATAATTTGTAATGGAGTAGCCCAGTGTCTAAGGCTTTAGACTTACTTATCTCTGAGAAAATCAGCAAGATTTTAGAACTGACTAGGTCTCATTAAAGTTGAATAATGATAGGTCTACTAAGTAAGTAGACACAAATGAAATCCTTGGTGGGTGATTTGTGGTTTTTCTGGGAATGCAGTTCATGAGAACTGAAAAAAATTCGGTAACTCAATAGTAGAATATTTCAATAGTAATGACAATATGCATAAGAAACCGAGGTTGTTTTCTCTACCATGGTTACCTTCTTTCTCTTGCTATTAATTTTGCAGACAATGTAATGAAAATTAAAACATTTCATTTACTGGTCTTCTAAGTGAAATCTGGGAAGTTAATTTTTTAAAAATGTGAATTAACTAGGATAAGTTAAATTTTGCTGTATTAATAAAATGTTGCCAATTATTATCTTATTACAAAAACTAACATCATTCATGTGAAGTGTTTACTGTGAGTCAGTTTTTGCTCTGTTTCATATCATCTTTTTTTTTTTTTAATTTTTTATTGTGGGTTGTTCAAAACATTACAAATTTCTTGACATATCATATTCCACACTTTGATTCAAGTGGGTTATGAACTCCCACCTTCACCCCATACACAGATTGCAGAATCACATCAGTTACACATCCATTGATTTACAAATTGCCATCCTAGTGTCTGTTGTGCTCCGCTGCCTTTCCCATCCTCCACCCTCCCCCCTCCCCACCTCTCCCCTCCCCTCCCCTCCTCTCTCTCTACC
>NW_026000078.1:5244028-5253768 GCF_001458135.2 Marmota marmota marmota | reverse complement strand
GGGCCACTGGGCCTTTTCTGCCGGTGGTCACCATTCTGCCTACCTGGCAGGCGCTGGGGGTGGGGGGTGGCTCTGCCCCTCAGCAGGCCGCTGGGCCTGCTCTGTGGATGGTCACAGTTCCCTCTACTTTGCCAGCGCAGGGGGAGGGGGCAGCTCTGCCTCTCAGCAGGCCGCTGCTCCTCTTCTGCTGGTGGGTCGCAGGCCCGCCTACCTTGCAGGAGTGATTGGAAGCTCTGTTCAGCTGTGGGCCACTGGGCCTTTTCTGTCAGTGGTCACCGTTCTGCCTACCTGGCAGGCGCTGGGGGTGGGGGGCGGCTCTGCCCCTCAGCAGGCTGCTGGGCCTGCTCTGTGGATGGTCACAGTTCCCTCTACTTTTCTCATATCATCTTTATTCCATATTTGTGATAGGCAGACCAGTCCATATCTGGAATACTATTGGCCTCAAGAAAAATGAAAGAAGGCAAATCAGGGGCCACTTCTTAAATATCTGGCCACTCCTAATTTAAGAACATGGGGAAGTAAAAGGTCTGCAGATAGGAATATTAACAAACCTGCTTTAATTCAATATTCAGAGAGAGAGAAGGCTTACATATTTTAAACAACCATATTTTGAAACACTGTTAAGAGTATAATCTTGGATTTTTTGTAGATTTATATGTGGATTTTTTAAACAAAAATCTGTAACTGTATAACAAGCAGTTAACAGATAATTTAACAGAAAATCAAATTTGGGCAATAGGAGAAGATTGTAAGGAGCAAGTGAGGCATTTAGGTCTGCTTCTAATGAAAGGTTGAAAAATATGCATAGGTAGAATAACATTCAAATGTAATGAAAAACAAAAGAAAAGGTTAGAAAAATGTAAACACTTAAAAGTTAACAGTTCAAATGTATCTCCTAAATAGTATGTTATCATTTCATTTCAATTTTCGTGTCTCAAATTATTTGGATTTTTGATAATACTATTATCACATACTTAAAGTGGTCAGAGATACTTTAAATTACATGGGTGGACAAAAAAAAATATAGCTTCAGTATATAATTTTAACTCTGTTTCTTTTCCAGCTTCCTCCTTGGAGAAAGTAAATGTCAGCATATTGGTGGAACCACAATTTTATGTGAAAAGCAGCAATTTTCTGAGATATTTGTGTAGAGAGTGGGTGCCTGTGTACCCCTTAGCAGCATGCTAAAACAAATGTCCACATGAAATATATTGCCTTTCTTTGTTTGAAATTGGAAGCTGGCAGATACCACTGGATTCCTTTAGATGAAGAGGCTTAATGAACACACATGCAGGATGTGGTCATTAGAGAAGGAGCTGAATTCTCTTGGGTTTGAAATATTTATGAAGGACAGTCCCCATGAGTTAAACTCTGGTGAAGCTGCTAAACTCTAGGGACAAAGAAGATAAATTATAAACTTCCAGAGGGGAAAAACAAGAATTTTTAAAAGAAAAGGAAACAGAAACTTTCAATATATCAGCAGTACTACAATGTAGGAAATTGTGAAATAACATCTATAGATTGAGTAAAAAGAAAAACTGTGATGCCCGAAAACTTCACTCATCAGAAATACCATAGGACTCTGGAAAGGAACAAAGAAAGATTCAGTGGGACATTTTCCACGATATAATGAGAAGTTCACCACTAAACAGGGATGAGAGAGGGAAAGAGAGAGAGAAGGGAAATTGCATGGAAATGGAAGGAGACCCTCATTGTTATACAAAATTACATATAAGAGGAAGTGAGGGGAAAGGGGAAAAAAAAACAAGAGAGAGAAATGAATTACAGTAGATGGGGTAGGGAGAGAAGATGTGAGGGGAGGGGGGATAGTAGAGGATAGTAAAGGCAGCAGAATACAACATACACTAGTATGGCAATAGGTAAAAAAGTGGATGTGTAACCAATGTGAATGTGCAATATGTATATAGGGTAAAAATGGGAGTTTATAATCTGCTTGAATCAAATGTATGAAATATGATATGTCAAGAGCTTTGTGATGTTTTGAACAACTAATAATAAAAAAAAAAATGAGAAGTTCAGTAAATCTGCCCTAGATGTCATGATAAAACTGGACCAACCCTGGTAATTGACAAAGATGTAGAACCCACTGAGAAATATTTATTGATGAACATTACTAAGCCTGGGTATATACAGAGTGACTCTGGTATTCTAATCTCAGTCTCCTTTCTTCCTTCCAACTCAGTATCAATGGCTGAAATCTCTCTCCCAAAGCACAACTATTCATGAAAACCAGCCTCACCTCACCGCTAGAGGGAGCTCAGGTGAATTGGAGAAGAGTAGGTAGGAATTATGAGATTGTAAATAAGGTTCCTAAGGTTGGGGCACATGAAAGGAAGACAAGCAGATCTCTGAGCCAGAGCTTGTGAACTTGATCAAGGTAAGTGATAGAACAGCAGACTAAACCTAGAAAATTAAACAGCTTCATGGAGTGGAGACAAGCTCACCACATATCTCTCTGCTTGGACTGGAAAGCTATGCATTGCAAAAACCACTAAAGAGAGCTCCTGCAGTCACTTGTGTGAGCTGTTTCTCTATCTCTCTCTCTCCCCCCCTTCTCTATATATATGAGATTATATAATCTCCTGTATATATCGCTGGATGTGAGAATGTGAACAAGCTCAGATAGTCATTAATGGCCACTCAGACATAAAGGTGGGGAATGCTTGAAAACACAAACTTCAGTAAGGGTGGTGACCATTTGGACCTGAGGTGATTGAGCAAAACTTGAACCCAATGACCGCCTGAACTAAGCTATGCAGACATGGGAGAGACCTCTATGACCCAGGCTTAAATTTTTCTAATTAAATTTTAAAAATTATTGGAAACCTCCATAGACAAATGCCATGATATTCTTCAAATTCAAATCAGTTAGGGTGTTAAAAACAGCAATAATCATGACAATAGCAAAGCAATCAGCAACAAAGTACACATAGAAGAGAACCCAGAATCCAAACTCACTAGAATAACAACTAAAATGTCAATTTAAATATAGTGGAATAGGTGGCCCACAGTTAAGTAAAATGTAGTCAATAGAAATTTTTGATATTTAAATTATTAGATAAGAATTTCAAAAGAGCTATTATAAATATGTTTTAAAAACGAATGGAAAACATCTTCACATTATTAAAGGATTATATTAAGACAACTCAACATATAAAAATGTCCATGAACAAAATATTATTAAAAGACATAAATGAAAATTCCTAAGTTGAAGAAGATAAAGACCAAAGTAGGAGATTCTCTAGAGCATACCAATAGTCAATTTGATATGGTAGAAAAAAGAATCATTGTACTTCAAATATAGAAATAAGAATCTGAAGAACAAAAAGAAAAAAAGAAAAGAAAAATTAAGAGTGTTTCAGAGAACTGTGAGCAAAAGAATCCAATTTAAAAATCTGGAATAAAGACTTAAAGAGGTAGTTCACTGAAGAAGATATTTCAGTCTTAATAAGCACATGAAATGATGTTCAACATCATTTTGTCATTAAGAAAATGGCAAATTTAAACTATAATGAGCTAGCAGGATTCAGCCACAAGATTGAGACACTAGAAATTTTCCAAATGTCTATTACCTGCTAAACATACAAACAAAATGTTCTATTTCTAAATAATGGAATGTTATTCAGGTATAATGAGAACAAATTATGTATATGTTGTACTATATGAATGAATCTTAAAAAACATTATAAGATAAAGAAGCTTTGTGCAAAAAGATAATTCATTATATAGCTCCCTTTTCAATGAAATGTCCAGAAAGAGCAGATTCATATACACAGAAAGGAAAATAATAGTCACCTCTGGTTGAGAATCGAACTACAAGGGAAATCGACTAGAAATCAACTACAAGGGACTGAGTGTTTTTGGAGATAGAAATTTTGTACAAATGGATCATGAAGATGTTTTCATAACTGTGTTTGCTAAAAAACAATCATTTACTAATAATTTTATGGTATTTAAGTTATATTTCAATAGATAAATGAAAAAATAAAAACATACAAGCAAAAAGAAAGACAACTTATACATGCAAGGGTTCTGAATCTCTCACATATTCTCTCTCCTCCCTGTTTTTATATCCATCCATTTATCTATCTCAGTAGTGTACTTTCAGTAATCCCACATTATGCTCATATGACTACCTTCAAAAATAATGTGTCAGGTAGGGGTTATGGCTCAGTGGCAGAGCACTTGCATCACACCTGTGAGGCACTGGTTTCCATCCTCAATACCGCATAAAAATAAATAAATAAAATCATGCTGTCCATCTACAACTACAAAAAAATAGTGTCACTATTTCCCCACTCTTTAATAAAATCTTCAGCAGATCCTATAGCAACTGGATTAGTTTGAACTACATAGATTGATTTTTCTGGTATCAAAATGCACACAAAATGTTTAGTAAAATCTTAAATTTCAATCCCTTTGCAACTTCTGTAAATTTAAAGATTGTGGTAAGAATAATAAATGAATACAAAATTTAAAAATAGCATACTCAACTAAAACTATAGTAGTACTTTTGTGTATCAAATACTTTCTACCATAGTGAGCCTAGATCTAATAACATGTCAATAAATATTGGTGAGTTTGAATTTAGTTGATTAACATTTCATAATAGAACTGGAATTTTTTAATGAAAACATTTTTCCTTACTAGAATTCAAGCAAATAACTTGTTACGTGAAATTACTACTTTTTTTAAAAAAGTAAAAGCATTGTTTAATTTTTTAATTAGTTATCCATGACAAATGAATACATTTTGACACATCATACATAAATAAATATAACATCTCATTCTTCTGATTGTATATAATGTAGCATCACACCCATTGAATAATCATATATGTTCATAGGGTAATAATGTCCAATTCATTCTGCTATTCTTCCTACCCCCATAGCCTCTACCCTCCCTTCACTTCCCTCTTGCCTAATGAAAATTACCTCTATTTTTCCATATCCCCCACCCCTGTTTTGTGAATTAGCATTTACATATCAGAGAAAACATTCAGCCTTTAGTTTTGGGCGACTGGCTTATTTAGCTTAGCATGATATTCTTCATCTCTATCCATTTATCTGCAAATGGGTGCTGTTAATATTGAAATTACTATTTTTAAAATAGGAGAATAGAGTTGACTGTATTCTATGCATAGTATATAGTAATGGACAACTTAGAAATAGCCTATTTGTTTTAACAGAGAGTAAATGGATCATCACAGTGTTACAAAAGTTAATAGCCTCTTTAGAATCAAGCAAAAGCATGTAGAGAATGAATTTCTTTTTATACACACTGGTTTTGTATCCAGGACCACCAGACACTGGTAGCAACATAATTAATCTTGCTTCAAGCAAGAGGCTTAGGGAAACCTATGCTAAAGTACAGCAAAAGAGTGAAATATGGATACTGAAATCTCTTCCACTCTATTTTAAATTAACCTCAGCTATCCACCTAAACTTTTGTTATATATTTTTACTGGATTTAATGGAAAACCAAAGTAAAGGGACATTGTATTTGTTATCTATTAATCAATAGCTAATTTACCCAAAATTTAGAGGATTAAAAATAAATCACATTGATTTTCTCCCCATTTCTATGGATCAGGAAACCACACATGTGTTAGCAGCCCAGTTCTGCTTTACAGTTTCTCACAAGGCTACAATAAGATGTTGGTTGGGCTATTATCTCACTGGAAGACACATTAAACTTATTTATGTGGATGTTGTTCCTCAAGGGTTGTACTGAAGGCCCCAGCACTCACTCGCTCACAATTTGGCTCTTTGCATAGGACAGCTCTCAATACACAAACTCATTTCCTCAGAGAAAGCATGTATCAGGAGGCCAAAAGTGTAAGACAAAGTTATGGATTTTTACAAATGTTATCTCAGAAGTGACACTTTTGCAGTATTTAAAAGAAAAACAAAAAGAAATTCACTAAGTCTGGCCCATGAGTAGAATGAATTACATGAGGACATGGATAGCAGGAAGCAAGACTATTTGGGAGTCATTTTGAAGCTGACAAATTACTATTATCACCTATTAAATTTGATTTCCCATTTCCTAGGCATCCTTGAAACCTGGGTTTGTAGGAAATACTTTAGTCTGCTTGGTATGCTATAACAAAAATGCCATGGAGTGGCTTATAAACAACAGTAATAACTTTCTTACACTTTAATGGGGTGAGAAGTCCAAGAACAAGGTACTGGTAGATTCCTGACTGGTAAGAGACAGCTTTCTGGTTCACACATGGCTGCCCTCTTGCTATGTCATCTCATGGTAAAAGAAAAAGAAAGCACAGCTCTCCTGAGATCTCTTTTGTAAGATCACTAATCTTACTTATGAAAGTTCTACACATATAACCAAATCACTTCCCAAAAGTTGCACCTTCAAATTTTGGGGTCATACAAATGTTTAGTGGATAGCAGGAAGGGTAGAGTTAGCTGTTAAACAGAAAGCTATGGATATGATATAGACCTACCTATGAATCGAGTGAAAAATATTCTGACATAATTGTATGAGTTAATTTTTATATTGATTAGAATACTGTTTCATTGTGTGTGTGTGTGTGTGTTATGTGCATACATAGATCTAATTGATTTAGAGTTTATATCATGGATTGAATTTTTGAAATTATTTGAAACATTATATTTCCATCATGATCATTCTTAAGTTAGTTTCTATATGATTTTGTCTAAAAGAGATACAAAATGTTTTCTGGAGATCTATAATTTTTCTCAATCCTCTGTGCATTTTTATCATCTAGCCCTTTTATTTTCAAATGAATATGCTTAATTGGAAAAGTTATACTTCAATAGTATAACCATACACCTGTATGATGCACTTTAAACATGTAATTTGGGATTTAAATAAGTGAAATGAAAAATAGGAATGTTAAATGAGTAGAAACCATTTGGTATCATTAATTTAAGTTTTAGAATGTTAGGTGGAATAACATAGTTAAAAATGATTTAAATATACTGAGCATGTAAATTTAGAGTTTATTTGTTAAACAATAAACACACACATACAAACACACACACACACACACACACCCTAAACACATTGACTCCTAAAAGCATAACTTGGCTATGTCATTTCCATAATATCAAGCCAATAAAAATTCTGTTTTCTATTATATCCAAAGGGTACATAACTTTCATTTTTAATACTTCAAGAAAAACAATTGATTATAAAATCACATTAAGCATTTGAAAAATATATTATGCTCCCAGCTGTATTATTTTAACAGATAATCTTGGCGACAAACTTCCTAAAAAGAATCCTAAATGTTATATTTATGTTTTATTCTTAAGTGAGAAAAATAGAAATAAATATTGTACCATAATAGTAGTCAAAGTAGATTAGTATAACTCATTTAATTCTTAAAAAAACAATGATTACATTAAATTATTCTATTTTGAAATATCTCTACTAACCTGTCAAGGAAAAAAAAAAGCAGTTATGAATCAGTGCTAAATCATGGCTCTACAAATATGATAGATTGATAAAAATTATTTTCAAATACATGTATATAAGTGCTTTCCTATATATGCAAAATGGACAGATTCAAAATACCTATTAGAAGTAATGCTTCTAGTTTTTTTCTAGAATCCTTAAAATTTATAATTATCAATATTTTCTTATATAATTGTGGAAGACTTTTCAAAAAACATTTAATAAACTTAAATATATAACAAAATCAGAAAAATATTCTAGTAATAAGCTTTAGTAATATAATAAAGTTTTAAATTATTGTCTTTTATTCACATTGAAATTTTAGCAGTGTTTACATTTTAATTTAACTAAAGCAATGCTCTTTCCGAATTTTGATATGGTTTTTCATGATTTTCGCAATTACTCAAGAAAAATTTTATACTACTCTTATAAATTTGTGTTTTCTTGAATTCATATTGAGATGCTTTATATCACTAAATTTGCACATTTCATTAATATAACTAATTTTACTGGATTTTAATTTTCTTGGTCCTTAAAGAAACACTATAGTAACTACTTACCTGATTTTAGCTCATCATAGTCCTAATGACTAAAAGTGATAGGTTAGGTCAAGGGATCAGTTTACTAATCCAAGAAGCCATTTATTCATCCATTCTTTTTCTGTTTTGTCCCAAAGGATAATTCAACTGCTTCACATGTGCGAAATCTAGAGACAAATGTTTCAGAATCTGGAGAAAATTGTGTCGCCCCCCCCCCCTCGAGACAAGTGTACCTGGGAGACCAGCCTGTTGTCTCCGAAGCACCAGCTGTTGGAACCGACCTCCGACAGAGGTAGTGAAGCACACTAGACCAGCTAGTGTCTCCTGGGCTGAGCGAGAGGGTAAGTATCGCCACCCAGCCTGCCATGCAACCTGGCCCACACACTCACACCAAGTCGGGAGATGAGTCAACCGTGAAGGTGCAATAATCTCAATCTTTATTGTGTCAAGGACAAGGTAATATAGTGATAGGAGGGACTAAGAAGAGACAGTAGCAAGGACCAATAAATAGCAGTTATGTCACTATCACTTTAGGGCCTAGGCAGATTTCAGATTAAACCATTAGACGGGACTAAAGTCAAAAGCCCATGAGTGGGCTAAAAGCCCGCGAATGCCAATCCAGCCAGGTCACATATATGAAAATGCTAAACCATGAGGCCACCTCAGCCAACACCCAATAATGGCTGTGGTTCCAAGGGAGGTAAAAGGTCCCAACAAAATTGGAACCTTGGAAAAAGCTGAAGAACCACAGACAAGAGTTTCATGAATCTTTAGGTATTTCTCTTGGACATTGTATGCTATGGAGGAGCTAAATGGTGAAAAGATAACTGATAATTATTACTAATGTATGTAATTTTAATAACAGAATATGTACAGACTCCCAGAGAGATGGCAACAGCACAGAAAACAGAAGAGATGATAATTTATGAGTCCACTAGATAAGTCCCTAAACATGTTTGTGCTGCTTAAAATTTACAAAAATATAACTTTTATTTAGAATTATTTGCTTAAACATTAGAAGATAGGCAGTATATTTTAAAAGAAAACATATAAATGTATGATATTAATGAAATGCGAGAAATATGTTCCCTTTAACTTCTTTACTTCTCAGAGTTAGTTATATTTCTCATTGTTCTTTAGAGCAACACTCCTGTAAATACCTCACTGCTTCATCATATGATTTTTCTTTAGGGCTAACTCAATACAGATAACCTTCAACCGATAATCAAACTCAAGAAAATAACCTAAGATGTCAATGTTGCTTAATCTGTTGACAACCTTATTCCTCATTTTAATTAATTTCTCAGCAATATTTGATGATAACTCATTTCCTCTGTTTTAAAATATTTTCTTCATTTGTCTCTTGGATTCTCATTTTTAAATTATTTTTTCTTATGCTCAGTGGATATTAACTTATTTTTCTGGATATTTCTCTTATCCATTTCTAAATTTGAAGCATTTCTTTTTGTTGTTGGTTTGCTTTGTCTGTCTAGGTCCCACTATCTTTTCTACCTTTTTTTTTAGTTGTTCAAAACATTACAAAGTTCTTGACATATCATATTTCATACATTTGACTCAAGCGGATTATGAACTCCCATTTTTACCCTATATACATATTGCAGATTCACATCGGTTACACATCCACATTTTTACCTACTGTCATACTAGTGTATGTTGTATTCTGCTGCCTTTCCTATCCTCTACTATCCCTCCTCCCCTCCCCTTCCATCCCCTCCC
>NW_026000078.1:5208570-5242868 GCF_001458135.2 Marmota marmota marmota | reverse complement strand
TTTCAAAATAATTTCTAATTGTCTTCTGTATTTCTGTAGTATCTGTTGTGATATTTCCTTTTTCATCTCGTATGTTAGTAATTTGAGTTCTCTCTCTTCTTCTCTTTGTTAGCATGGCTAAGGGTCTGTTGATCTTTTTTATTTTTTCAAAGAACCAACTTTTAGTTTTGTCAATTTTTTCAATAGTTTCTTTTGTTTCAATTTCGTTGATTTCCACTCTGATTTTAATTATTTCTTGCCTTCTGCTATATTTGCTGTTGTTTTGTTCTTCCTTTTCTAGGGCTTTGAGATGAAGTGTGAGCTCATTTATTTGTTTTTTTTTTTTTCTTTTTTTGAGGAATGACCTCTAGGCAATGAATTTCCCTCTTAAAACTGCTTTCATTGTGTCCCATAGATTCCGATATGTTGTGTCTGTATTTTCATTTGTCTCTAAGAATTTTTTGATTTCCTCCTTTATGTCTTCTGTAACCCATTGATCATTCAGTAACATATTGTCATTTTCCATGGGATGTATGATTTTTCCTTCCTTCTTTTATCATTGATTTCCAGTTTCATTCCATTATGATCAGATAAAATGCATGGTATTATCTCCACCTCTTTACATTTACTGAGGGTTGCCCTATGGCATAATATATGTTCTATTTTTGAGAATGATCCATGTGCTACTGAGAAAAAAGTATATCCACTTGATGATGGTTGATATATTCTATATATGTCAGTTAAGTCTAGATTATTGATTGTGATATTGAGTTCTATAGTTTCTTTATTCAACTTTTGTTTGGAGGATCTGTTCAATGGTGAGAGAGGAGTTTTGAAGTCACCATAATTATTGTGTTGTGGTCTATTTGATTCTTGAACTTGAGGAGAGTTTGTTTTATGAATGTCGCAACACCATTATTTGGTGCATAAATATTGATAATTGTTATGTCTTGTTGGTGAATGGTTCCTTTTAACAGTATATTATGTTCTTCCTTATCCCTCTTCCTTATACCTTTTGATTAACTTAATCTTGAAGTCGATTTTATTTGATATGAGGATGGCCACCCCTGCTTACTTATGAGGACCGTGTGCATGGTATGTTTTTTCCCAACCTTTCACCTTCAGCCTGTGTATGTCTTTTCCAATCAAATGTGTCTCCTGGAGGCAACATATTGTTGGATTTGTTTTTTTAATCCATGTTACCAGCCTATGTCTCTTTATTGGAGAGTTTAAGCCATTAACGTTTAGAGTTACTATTGATATATGATTTGTACTTCCAGCCATGTTTGATTATTTATCTTTTTTTTTAATTTAGTTTGTTTCTCCATGATTAGCTTTCCCCCCGCTCTCTGGCTTACTGAGGTACTTCCCACTGTTGGTTTTGGTTATTGTTTTTTATTTCTTCCTTGTGTAGTGTTTTGCTCAAGATGCTTTGCAATGCTGGTTTTCTGGCTGCAAATTCTTTTAACTTTTGTTTATCATGAAAGATTTTTATTTCATTGTCGTACCTGAAGCTTAATTTTGCTGGGTACAAAATTCTTGGTTGGCATCCATTGTCTTTCAGAGTTTGAAATATGTTATTCCATGATCTTCTCACTTTCAGCATCTGTGATGAAAAATCCGTTGTTAACCTAATTGGTTTACCCCTGAATGTAATCTGCCTCCTTTCTCTTGTAGCTTTTAATATTTTCTCTTTGTTCTGTATATTGGATATCTTCATAACAATGTTTCTTGGCGTTAGTCTACTGTGATTTTGTATGCTCGGTGTCCTGTATGCATCTACAATTTGTACATCCATTTCCTTTTTTATGTCTGGAAAGTTTTCTACCTTTATTCACAACTTGGATGATTTCACCTAGTCTCATAGAGTTAAATACTGTCTCTATGCTAACTTATATCAAAATTCATCCTCTGAACAGGCTTGTAGATACAAATGTCTGTTTGATAACTATTCTTGGATAATTTCTAATAAGGATATAATCCCCAAATTATATGACTCTACATTTCTTTTCTACTTTCTTCTTCACTAACATCCCCAACCAATGAATTTGTGTTTTTGCTCAAATTCTTATTAAACCAAAAATTTGCAATCCTCTATATTTCCTTTCCTTTAGCTCATCAAATCTATCAGCCAATTATGTTGATCCTTCTTTTTGAAATGTGATAATTCTTTAATGACTCCACCTTGGCAAGTTTGAAATAGATGGATATCAGAACTCCTGACTTGAAATATCTCAGTAGCCTACCAGCTGGGCTCCTTTTTACTATTCTTGCTTGCTAATAATAGAGCATACAAATTGATCACATTAATCAGGTAAATAAAAATCTTCACTTCTTATAAGATGGTATGTTTGCCAATAGGCAAAATGTACCTGATGAACAACTAGGGGGAAAAAATACAAGCAGAATACCAAAAAAAAAATTTTCTGGACCAAAATTTTCTGAAGTTAAGGAATCCTATATAATCTAACATTCTAGAGAAATAAAATGCTCATGTTAAAAAGTTACATCCAATTTTCTCAGCACAAGCTATGAGCAAAAAGCTGAAGTAGAGTCATTTCTGGTAGACAGAAAGAAGCAGAGATATAGGACATCATGTGAAAATGGAGAGATAAAGTCAGAAAATCTGTAGGAACACCAACATAAATAAATTTTGACCAAACATATCTAAACAGAAGAATGCAAGAGAAAAACATAGAAAGCCCAGAAGAGTTATTGAGAGACAATATGACACATTCAAAAATATCTAAATCATATTTGTGTTTTATTCTGCTCTTGCTAAATTAATATCTTTGCTTTTCTTGAAAATCACTGGATTCTGCATCACAAATTCAAATTCTTGAGTACTGACCACTTTTTCTTTTAAATCAAGAAAATTACAAAAATGCTGCTCTTTATCTCTGTTTTGGATACATTCATTCAAAATTAAATAATTTACATAAATATTGGTATATCAAACAAAATTTCTTTTTTTTTTTTTGATTATCATCAGCCAGACAATTTAACAGATAAAATAATCTATATGATTAGGAGAATATTTAGGGTCATATGTTCATAATAAATAAAAATAAATCAATGGTTTATACTGTGAGCTGGCATAATTCTGCATTTTTAACCTATAGAGCAAATATGAAGAGATAGCCCAAATTAAGCCAGTTATTCACTAGAGGCTTATAGAACATCAATGAACAAATTATAAAAAAGATCTCAATTGCAAATTACATTTGAAACCAGGGTAGAAATAGAAATCATAAATAGATAAATTACATGTATATAAGAAAGCGAAAAAATGTCATAGGGAAAGAAAATTCAGAAGTAGATTAGGGTGAGTGCATTTAATGCATTATTGCAAACAACAATATGATGGTGTAATTTTGTAACAATTCACTCTTTGCATTCAGATATTAAGATCCATAAAATGAAACTTAGCTATGACAGTCATTTGCTAATCAATGTATTTATTCACAGAACACCAAGAATATGCTAGAAATTGAAAAAAATAAGAAGAAAGGCAGAAATTATACAATTGAATCAATTAGCTATAATTTTTACACTTGATTTATGTATCCCTTATCAAATTTGGTAAATATTTTTTAAACAAAATAGGTGAATCAGTCAGAAGATTGTATGACTATTTATAGACCTGTAAAGAATTTATTAGCAAGTAGGAAAGATTTCAAGCTGACAGGTCATAACCATAGATTTTCAATAGCATACACTATCTATTAACTTAGTATCAGGGAACCTATTAAATTTTAATGAGGTATTGACATAAGATTCAGATTAATCATCTCAATCTACATAATATATATGTGAGTACTTGCACAGAAACAAATAGGTGTGATTTGTTTCAAAATAAAACCAGGGTATTTGATGGGGAAAATGCTGAGAGAACAAAGTCTCAATATCTGAATTAACTTAAATCTCATGAAAAGAGTAATGAAAATAGTTTTATTTATCTTGTCTGTATTTTTTATTATTGAGCATTCTTTTGTCTATTATTCTCCACATGCCCAAAAATATAAATAATTCAAAGTTGATTCTTAGTCCTATGAATGAGACATATGGTGATGATGATAATTACAGCTATTATTATTTAAAATTTAAAATAAGGCAAACAGGGTATATCTTTCCATATTCTAAAGTCTTCTATTTCTCTCTTTAGGGCTCTGTAGTTTTCATTGTATAGATCTTTCAGCTCTTTTGTTAGGTTGATTCCCAAGTATTTTTTTTTTTGAGGATATTGTGATGGGGTAGTTGTCCTCATTTCCATTTCAGAGGATTTGTCACTTATATACAGGAATGCCTTTGATTTATGCATGTTAATTTTATATCCTGCCACTTTGATGAATTCATTTACTAGTTCTAGAAGTTTCTTGGTAGAACATTTTGGGTCTGCTAGGTATAGGATCATGTCATCAGTAAATAGTGCTAATTTAAGTTCTTCTTTTCCTATATTTATGCCTTTAATTTCTTTCATCTAATTGCTCTGGCCAGTGTTTCGAGAACTATGTTGAATAGAAGTGGTGAGAGAGGGCATCCCTGTCTTGTTCCAGATTTTAGAGGGAATGCCTTCAAATTTTCTCAATTTTTCTCCATTTTTCTCTGTTTATAATAAGCAGACTTAATATCATCAAAATGGCGATATTACAAAAAGCAGTTTACAGGTTCAATGCAATTCCAGTCAAAATCCCAACGGCATTTTTTTGCAGAAATAGAAAAAGCAATTATGAAATTCATCTGGAAAAATAAGAGACCTAGAATAGCTAAAGCAATTCTAAGCAGGAAGAGTAAAACAGGTGGTATAGCGATACCAGATTTTAAACTATACTACAGAGCAATAGTAACAAAAACAGCATGGTACTGGTACCAAAACAGGCGGGTGGACCAATGGTACAGAATAGAGGACACAGAGACCAATCCACAAAATTACAACTACCTTACATTAGACAAAGATGCTAAAATCATGCAATGGAGAAAGGATAGCATCTTCAACAAATGGTGCTGGCAAAACTGGAAATCAATATGCAACAAAATGAAATTGAATCCTTTTCTCTCACCATGCATAAAAGTTAACTCAAGATGGATCAAGGAGCTAGGAATCAAACCAGAGACTCTGCATCTAATAGAACAAAAAGTTGGCCATAATCTCCATCACATGGGGTCGGGCCCCGAAATTCCTTAATAGGACACCTATAGCACAAGAGTTAAAATCAAGAATCAACAAATGAGACATGTTCAAACTAAAAGTTTTTTCTAAGCAAGAGAAATAATATGTGAGGTAAATATGGAGCCTACATCCTGGGAACAAATTTTTACCCCTCACACATCAGATAGAGCTCTAATCTCTAATAGAGTATACAAAGAACTCAAAAGTTAAACAACAAAAAAATAAATAACACAATCAACAAATGGGCCAAGGACCTGAACAGACACTTCTCAGAGGAGGATATATAACCAATCAACAAATACATGAAAAAATGCTCACCATCTCTAGCAATCAGAAATTTACTCTTAGATACCATCTCACTCCAATAAGAATAACAGCCATTATGAAGTCAAACAATAATAAGTATTGGCAAGGATGCGGGGAAAAAGGTACATTCATACACTGCTGATGGGACTGTAAATTGGTGCAGCCAATTTGGAAAGCAGTATGGAGATTCCTTGGAAAGATGGGAATGGAACCAACATTTGACTCAGCTATTCTCCTTCTCGGACTATACCCCAATGACCTAAAAAGAGCATACTACAGGGACACAGCCACATCAGTGTTTATAGCAGCACAATTCACAATAGCTAGAATGTGGAACCAACCTATATGCCCTTCAATAGATGAATGGACAAAAAAATGTGGCATTTATACACAATGGAATATTACTCAGCACTAAAAAATAACAAGATCATGGCATTTGCAGGGAAATGGATGGCATTAGGGCAGATTATGCAAAGTGAAGTTAGCCAATCTCTAAAAAACAAATGCCGCATGTCTTCTCTGATATAAGGGGGGTGACTCAAAATAGGGTAGGGAGGAAGAGCATGAGAAGAAGATTGCCACTAAATAGGGAAGAGAGGTGAGAGGGAACGGGAGGGAGAAGGGGAATTTCACAGAAGATGGAAGGAGACCCGCATCGTTATACAAAATACATATATGATGATGTGAGGGTGGGGAAAAAGAGAGAAATTATCACATTAGATTGGGTAGAGAGAGGTGATGGGAGGGGAGTGGAGGGGAAGGGGTTTTGGAAGGGCAGCAGAATAAAATAGACACTAGTATTGCTGTATGTATATACTTGGCCGTATAACCAATGTGATTCTGCAACGTGTACACTTGGAAAAATGAGAAATTATACTCCATTTCATTCAAATGTATGATATGTCAAAATCATTGTATTGTCATGAGAAATAAATAAATAAATAAATAAATAAATAAATTTAAATAAGGCAATTAAAAACAAACAAACAAAAAATAAGGCAAGCAGATATGACACAAAGGAGCAAAGTATACTTGTTTTCAACTGATTCTGTGAATTTCTACTCTTTGTCTATAAGTTTATAAATATTTATTACAAATGATATTTTTTCTAAGTCATGTAGCACATATTTGCAATGTGAAATTACAAAATATGTAAAGTAATTCAAATAAGAAATTAAGTGGAGTTACTTGTGTATGATGTGCAGCAGTATTTCATAATATTTAAATTTTCATAAATATTTAAAATTTCAATTTACTTTAAATTTCCAAAGAGGACTTAGTTTAAAACATTCTTTGGATGGGACTGCCTTCAAAATCAATCTATTTGGGACTACTGAGGAAGATGGCAAATAGGTTGCTTCCCCGGTGGTTCCATGGCATGAAACCAAGAAAAGCAGACAGGAAGCTTTTCAGCAAGGTGGATGAATGAACAAAAGTTATGGAGGACTTTACTGGAATTTAATCCTGGGCACTCAAAACAAATCAGGGACTCAAGATATTGATAATAATAAAATAAGAAATTCTAGTGCCATAGCCTCAGCAGGGACTAGAGGCACAAGCCAGAATGGTGCCTCCATGAATGCAGTAAAGCAATAAGGGTATCAAAGGATCCCCCATTCTCGGGAAGACTGAGGCATGCCAGGGTATAGAGTGTATAAGGATCAGAGTCACTGCCCAACTAAAATAGTAAGGTGCACTGCACAATATCATTGTCTAGGAAATAAGCTGTCATTTCTCCCAGCAGCATGTAGAAGACAGGGGAAAGAACCATTTTCCAGTTGCAGCACAGAAGCTGGCAGCTAAGGGAGCCAATTTCTGGCCGACCCAATTCTCACTCAAAAAACAAGCCAGGCAAACCCATGATGCATGACAGAGTTTGTCTACAGGACCAGGAGAAAATCAATACTGGAGAGAGGTTTACTCAGGGAAATACTGGTTGTGGAATCCATCATCGTCTTCCCCCTCCCCTTCCAATCTGGCTGCTTTCAGGACCTTCTGCAAGAGAAGCACCTGACCAAGAATTGGAAAGCATAGGGGCAGGAGAGATTGAGTTTGGAGACTGAATCAGAGACCAGGAACTGCAGGGTGCACAGGTGACATAGTGGGCTAAGTCATATGGCACTGGTTCCAACACCACACGAATGGAACACAAAGGAGATCCCTAAGATCACGTCTTCCAGAGTGGACCAGCAATTGCTGGGTCACAAAGGTGCACTGATTTAAAATCTCCAGACCCATTGGAATTCAGCAAAGAGACTGGAGCATAAGTAAACCTAAACCCTGACTCCAGGAGTTCCATCTTTAGAATTAACCTTCTCACCAAAGAAACCCCACCCTGGGAGTAGAGCAAGCCTCCTACTTCAGACAACCCCATCTAACTGCTGAGAAGAGAAGCTGAGACTCTTTTGAACCCCAAGAAAACAATTGTTCAATTTTTCATTGAGATATTTTTTCTCTCACATTTATACCATTTTTGAAGCAAATTATTTTTCAGGCATCAACTTATTGAGGACTAGAATGTCTGATTAATATATTTAAGTTTTGTTCTGTATTCTTTTATTCTTATTTTTTTCTTTCGATTTTTAAAATTTTTACTTTATGTGTCTTTTCACTCACTCATCTATTTCCCTCAGTTGTCTTCCTCTCTTTTCTCCTGCTAACAGCTAACATCTATAATTTGCTCTTTCACTCTTTTTTTTTTTACTTTTATCTTTTCTCCTACCTCGTAAACATTACATCCAACAGCACCTCTGCTCTCTTTGTCCACCATTTGAAATTGTAAATCCTTTTGCAAACTTATTCTTTTTATTTTAGATAATAACAGTCATATAGTTTCTGTTTATTGTGACAAAACGGTAGATATATTAGTAGGAGCTATTTGGTTTAAGGTTGTTAATTGTTTGCATCAGGTGCTGTTATTATTTGTCTCCCTGTTAACAGCATGGTACTGGAAAACTTCAGGGACACTATAATTCTACAAGGTAGAAAATGTATTCCCTCAGATCCACACTGTTATATGGGTAGACACAAAAACAACATGAAAAGACCAGGAAAAAAATTTGCCACCAATAAACCAAGATGCTTCAATAATAGAGTCTCTTGACACCACATTGGAAGAAATGTCAGAGAAGAAGTTTAGAATGTACATAGTTAAACTGATGTACATGTGATGTACACTGATGTACATGAGCTGAAGGATGATGTAAGGGGTGAAATCAGAGAGAAAATTCAGAAGATGAAAGATCACTTCAACAAAGAGATAGATATTCGGAAAAGAAATCAAGCAGAAATCATCAAAATTAAGTGATAAATACCAAATTAGAAATTCAATGGAAAGCATGACCAACAGACTAAACCACTTTTAAGACAGAGTTTCAGACAATGAAGATAAAATATATAATCTTGAAAATAAAGTTGACCAGGGAGAAAAGATGTTAAGAGACCATGAGAAAACTTCCAAGAAATATGGGATAACCTGAAAAGACAAAAATCTAAGATTTATTGGGATGGGTGAAGGTGTGAAGATACCAACCAAAGGAACACACAATCTTTTCAACAAAATGGTATCGTAAAATGTCCCAAACTTAAATAATGAAATAGAATATCAAATACAGGTGGGTTACAGAACCCCAAATATGCAAAATTACAATAGAACCATACCATGGCAAATTATTATGAGAATGCCTAACATACAAAATAAGGACAGAATTTTAAAGGCTGCCAGAGAAAAATGTAAGATTGTTTTTAGAGGGAATCTAATTCAGATCTCAATTGTTTTCTCAAACCAGATCCTCAAGGCTAAGTGGTCTTGGAATAATATATATCAAACTTTGAAAGAAAATGGATGACAACCAAGAATACTATACCCAGGAAAATTAAGCTTCAGATATGAAGATGAAATAAAAACCTTCCATGATAAACAAAAATTATTAGAATTTACAACTAGAAAGCCTGTAATATAGAACACTCTCAGAAAAAAAAATATCCCAAGAAGATGAAATTTGAAAAAATGGAAAACCAGCAAAGGGAGGATCTTCACTAAAGAAATAGTCAATCAAAGAAGAAACAAATTCAAATTAAAAACTATAAATAAACCAAAATTACTTGGAATACATATTATATCTCAATCATAAGAACTTTGAACATAAATGACTGAAACTCATCAATAAAAAGTCACAGACTGGCAGGCTGGATGAAAAAACAGGACCCAACAATATGCTGTCTCCAAGAGACTCACCTCATAGGCAAAAACATCCACGGACTGAAGGTGAAAGGATAGGGAAAAAAATACCACTCACACGATTCTCATGAAAAAATAGGCTTCTCTACTCTAATCAGATTAAGTGAATTTCAAGCCAAAGTTAATCAGAAGGGACAAAGAAGAATATTTCATACTGCTTAAGGGAGTTATACATCAACAAGACATAACAACATTGAATTTTTATGCCCCAAACAATGGAGTATCTACATACATAAAACAAACCCTTCTCAATTTCAAGAATAAAATAGACCATCACACAATAATACTGGGTGACTTTAACATGCCTCTCATCAATGGATAGATCCTCCACACAAAAACTAAACTGTGGAACTAAATAATTCAATCAGTAATTTAAATTTAACAGACATATATAAAGTAATTCATCCACCATTGTGTGAATACACTTTTTACTCATCAGCACCTGGATCTTTCTTAAAATACACCACATCTTATGCCACAAAGCAACTCTTAGCAAAATGAAAACAAAATAGAGATAATATATTGCATTCCATAAGATCATAATAGAATGGAATTGGAAATCAATGATAAAATAGTATATAGAAGCTACTCTAACACCTGGAGACTAAATAATATACATTGTTGAATGACCAATGGATAGCAGAAGAAATCAGGGATGAAACAAAAAAAAATCTTGGAAGTAAAGGAGAATAGAGAAACAACATATTGAAATATCTGGGACACTCTAAAGGCAGTTCTAAGAGAAAAGTTCAGTTCTTTAGATCATTCAGGAAAAGAATAGAAAATAGTCAATTAAATAAACTAACATTTCAAAAAGATCTAGAAAAAAGAAGAACAAATCAACATCAAAAGCAGTAGAAGACAGGAAATAATTAAAATGAGAGCTGAAAAAAAAGAAATTAAAACAAAAGAGAACTCAAAAAATTGACAAAATAAAAAATTGATTCTTTGAAAAAAATTGATAAACTATTAGCCATGCTAATGAAGAGAAAGCAAGAAAAAAATCCAAAGTACTTAAAATCAGGATGAAAAGGGAAATGTCAGAATGAACAATACTTACTTACAGATGATAACCAGAAACTTTTTTGAAAATTAATGTTTCAATAAAATAGAAAATCTTGAAGACATCAACAAATTTCTAGAGACATAGGATATACCCAAATGAAATCAGGAGGACATAAACAATTTAAACAGATAAATTTCAAGCAATGAAATAGAAGACACCATCAAAAGCCTACCAACTAAGAGAAGCCCAGGACCAGATGGATTCTCAGATGAGTTCTACACGAGGTTCAAAGGAGAATTAATATTAATATTCCTCAGATTATTTCATGAAATAGAAAGGGAGAGACATCTTCCAAACTCATTCTATAAAGCCAATATTACCGTGATACCAAAACCAGACAAAGACACATCAATAAAAGAAAACTTCAGGGGCTGGGATGTGGCTCAAGCGGTAGCGCGCTTGCCTGGAATGCGTGCAGCCCGGGTTCGATCCTCAGCACCACATACAAAGATGTTGTGTCCGCCGATAACTAAAAAATAAATATTAAAATTCTTTCTTTCTCTCTCTCTCTCTCCCTCTCTCTTTAAAAAAAAAAGAAAAAAAAAATAAAAAGAAAACTTCAGACCAATAACCCCAATGAATACAAATAAAAAAAAAAAAACTCTCAATAAAACTCTGGCAAATCACATACAAAAACTTATTAAAAACATCGTGTAGAATGAAACAGACATTATTATTACTTTATGTATATATGTGAATGCATGACCAAAGTGATTCTGCAACCTGTATACTCAGAAAAATGAGATATTATATCCCATCTGATTCAAATGTATAATATGTCAAGGTCATTGTACTGTCATGTGTAACTAATTAAAACAAAAAAAAAAAAGAAAAATAAATAAATAAACCCCCCCAAAATGTGTACCATAATCAAGTGGGGTTCATCCCAGGGATGCAGGTTTGTTAAATATATAAATAAACATAATTCATCACATCAATAGGTTTAAAGACAGGAAACATATGATTATCTCAATAGATGCAAAAAAAAAGCTTTTGATAAAATAGGGCATCCCTTGATGCTCAAAACACTATAAAAACTAGGAATAGTGGGACCATACATCAACACTGTAAAAGCTATCTATGCTAAATCCAAGACCAAAATCTCCTAAATGAAGAAAAATTAAAAGCATTCCCTCTAAAAACTGGAACAAGAAAAGGAGGCCCTCTTTTAAAAAAAAGAAAACACACACACACACACATATACACACACACAATTGTAGATGGACACAATATTTTTATTTTAATTATTTATTTTTTATGTTGTGTTGAGGATCAAACCTAGTTCCTCACACATTCTAGGTAAGTGTTCTACCACTGAGCCACAATCCCAGCTGTAGGATACACTCTTTCACCACTTTTATTCAATATAATCCTTGAAACTTTAGCCAAAGCAATTAGGCAGAAGACAGATATTAAGGGCATATAAAGAGGAAAAGAATAACTCAAACTATCCCTATTTGTCAGTGACATAATTCTATATTTGGAATGCTGAACAAATCCCCCTGGAAAACTTCTAGAAATAAGATGGGCAAGTTGGAAGATGCCTGTAATCCCAATGGGTTGGGAGGCAGAGTCAGGAGAATCATGAATTCAAAACCAGCCTCTGCAACTTAGTGAGGACCTAAGCAAGTCAACAAGACCCGCCTCCAAATAAAATATTTATAAAAACTTGTAGAACTCATAAATGAGTTCAAAAAAGTAGCATGATATAAAATTAACACCCCTAAATCCAATGCATTCCTATACATCAGTGATAAATCTACTGAAAGAGAAATTTAAAAAACTACTCCATACACAATAACATTAAAAAAAAAATTGGGGAAACAATCTAACAGAAAAGGTGAAAGACTTCTACAATTAAAACTACAGGATATTAATGAAAGAAGTTGAAGATGACTTTAGAAGATGGAAAGATCTCCTCAAATCTTGGATAGGCAGAATTCATGTCAAAATGATCGTACTACTAAATCACTATACAAATTTAATGCAATTCCTATTAAAATCCTAATGACATTCTTCATAGAAATAGAAAAAGCAGTGATGGAATTTATTTCAAAAAATAATAGACCCAGAATAGCCAAAGTAATCATTAGCAAGTATCAGAGGCATCACAATACTAATTTATAAATTATACTACAGAACTATAGTAACAAAAATGGCAGAGTGTTGGCACCAAAACAGACATACACACCAATAGTATAAAATAGAAGACACAGAGACAAATCCACCTAAACACAGTTATCTCATATTAGACAAACACATGAAAAACATACAGGGGAGAAAAGAGCCTCTTCAACAAAGGTGCTGAGAAAACTGGAGATCTATATGTAGCAAAATGACATTAAACCCCATTCTCTCACCCTGCACAAAACTTAACTCAAAATGGATTAAGGGCTTCAGTATTAGACCAGACAGCCTGTGCCTCATGGAAGAAAAAGTAGGTTCAAACCTACATCATGCTGACTTAGGAACTGACTTCCTTAACAATACTCTGAAAGTATAAGAAGTAAAATCAAGAATCAATAAATGGGTAAATGGGATGGAATCAAATTAAAAAGCTTCTTCATTGCAAAGGAAACAATCAAGAATGTGAAGAGAGAGCCCACAGAATGAGAGAAAATCATTATCACCTTCACCTCAGATACAGCATAAATCTCCAAGATATATAATGAACTCAAAAAATTTAACATGAGGCCTGGGGATGTGGCTCAAGCGTTAGCGGGCTCGCCTGGCATGCGTGTGGCGCTGGGTTCGATCTTCAGCAACACATACAAATAAAGATGTTGTGTCTGCCGAAAACTAAAAAATAAATATTAAAAAATTCTCTCTCTCTCTCTCTCTCTCTTTCTCTCTCTCTCTCTCTCTCTTTCTCTCTTTAAAAAAAAAATTAACATGAAAAAACCCAAATAACCCAGTCAGTAAATGGGCTTAGGAACCGAACAGAGAGACACTTCATATAAGAATATGATTGGTCAACAAATATATGAAAACATGTTCAACATCTCTAACAACTAGAGAAATACAAATTAAAACTACACAGAGATTTTATCTCACTCTACTCAGAATGGCAACTATCAAGAATAAAAGCAATTATAAATGTTGTCTAGGATGTGGGGAAAGAGTTACACTCACACATTGCTGGTGGAAATGAAAACTGGTGCAACCACTATATGGAAAGCAGTAGGGAGATTCCTCAGAAAACTTAAAATGGAACCACCATTTGATAACCAACAGTTATACCACCCCTCGGTACATGCCCAAAGGACTTCAAATCAGCATACTATATTGACAGTGCCATATCAATGTTCATAGAAGCTGAATTCATAATTGCTAGGCTGTGAAAATAATCTGGGTGTCTTTCAGTAGATGAATGGATAAAGAAAATGTGTACATATACACAATGGAATATTACTCTGTTATAAAAAAAAAGAATGAAATTATGGCATTTGCCGGGTAAATGGATGAAACTGGAGACTATCTAGCTAACTGAAATAATCCAATCCCAACAAGCTAAAGGCCTAATGTTTTCAGTGATATGTGGATACTAATTCACAATATAGGGGGTTAGGGAAGAGTAGAAGTACTTTGGATTAGACAAATAGGCATGAAGGGAAGAGAGGGGGAATGTGAATAGGAAAGATAAAAGAATCAATTGGGCAATACTACACTATGTGCATATATGATTACATGATCAATATAAATCTACACTATGTACAACCAGAAGTATGAGAAGTTATAATCCATATATGTATGTTAAAATACATTGTACTATCATGTATAAGTAATGAAAACAAATAAAATATATTAAGAAAATAATCTATTTGGAAACAATGATTGTTAGATCTAGTGTTTGTAATAAAATTGGTAGCCAGTTATATGATTTTCATCCAATTACACAAAAGATAAAAGAAACAGAAAAGACTTATCAACAATAAATAACTGAGTAACTTTGATAACAGAGCATAGGAAATTTTTTAGGTGATGAATATGTTTATACCTTAATACTGGTGATAGTTTCACAGGTATGTATATATGTCCAAACTTATCCAATTGAAGACATTTCATATGTACAGCCTTTTGCTGACCAATTCTGTATTTCTAAAGCTTCTATAACAAAAAGTAATTTTAGAGAAAATGAGTTCATAATTCAAAATAAATAAATATAAATATAAAATCATATAGAATTGTCATCAATTCTGAAGGCATAAAGAGAATAAAACAAGGTGTACTTTCAGGATTTTTTCTAAGTACAAAACATTGAAAACCATACTGAACATTGGCTAAAATTAATTTTATTTATTTTACATTAGTACTCTATGCGTGTGCATAGTTTATTCTTTTCATGCTACATTGAACAGTTGTCTAATATAGTCTCTGGTAACATAACTTACCTTGTCAGAAAGTAAAGTTGTTGGGTGTCAAATTAATAGGTTGAATTCACAAGATCTTACCATCTGTCCTTCCTTATGTATTTTTTTTAATCAGAAATGTTTGTCTAATAAAAAAACAAATATCCTTGTAGGTTTTCTGCTTAGTACATAATTTCATAGCAGAATTCCATGATAGCCATCCATGACTGAAGTCAAAACAGAAATGTACATGTAGGTGCTTAGAAGAGAAAGTTAATATCTAACATGAGCACAGAAGGTGTGTTTTAGTCAGCTTATTCATTCCTGTAATCAAAAGAAATGTCAGGAACAATTTTAGAGGAGGAAAATTTTATTTGGGGACTCACAGTTTCAGAGGTCTCAATCCATAGACAGCCAGCTCCATTTCTCAAGGCACCAAGACATCATGGTGGAAGAGTATGTTGGAGCAAAGCACTAATGATCAGAAAGCAGAGAGTCAGAAATTCCATTCACCTTTTACAAAATATATACCTCAAAGGCATGCCCTCCAATGCCCCTCCTCCTTTGGACACACCCCAACTGCTTTCTATTACCTCTTAGTTAATCCTTATTAGGGAATTAATTCACTGATTGGCTTAAGTCTCTCATCACCCAATCATTTCACTCCTAAGCCTTCTTGCATTGTGTCACACATGAGCTCTCTCCTAGGACACCTCACATCCAAACCATAACAAGGTGATAATAGGGAAGGTTCTCCAGAACAAGCAATGCAGATATTTATCCCCCAAACCCACTTTCTGCCATAATTGTGAATAAAGATATATGTTTCAATTGTATGTTTCAGAGTTAATTTATATAAACTGACAAATAAATGGAAATTGATATCATTATTTATGCAGTGATTATCTTTATTAAAATATAAGACAGAAAAAAACATTTTCAAAAATATAGTTGCAAAGAGCAGAACTCATTATTTGATGATTTTTGAAGATAAATTTTACTATATATAAACTTATTCCATTTGCCCCTTTTAGAAATTGCTTAATAATAATAATATGTAAGTTTATGGATCATTTTTGAAACTTAAAACCTATTAACAACATCTGTTTTTTTTTTCTATTTTAAGCTGAAATAATAATATTATTCTTTGAAATGATGGTTTTGGAAATCAATTCTATTTTGTCACTTTCCTAGGGAAGCTGAAATAGGAGAAAATTGCTTTATATTAGAAACTTCAGAAATTCATCAAGTAAAGTAAATTGTATCCCATTATAGTCCTTTGTTTCAGGACATGGGAAACCTTCCATGTGATCTGTAAAACATTTTGTACTGTTTAACTTGTGCTACTTGCAATTAATCTCAGTGTAAGAGAGCAACAGGAAAATATTTCTGAGGTATAAGAATGTTTTCTTTTTTCATTTTTTTCTTACAATATGTAATCTGGAGATGTCATAAGAAAATTAGTTTTTCTAAAATTATAATGCAATATTCTTGACATTCCTGGCACATTACTAGCAAGTTGTTCTTCTGTAGATTTCTTTCAAGGTTATTACTGTAGTGAGATGACAATTATTTCCTGACAGAAAACCCTATTTTTATGGCTGCTTTTACTTGTATTTAATGTCTTAGTGGGTATCTTCTCCTGCTTCTTTACTGATACCTTAAACTCAGCTTGTTACAAGTTTTTATTCCTTCTTAATAATTTGGTTTAGACAGGTCAATTCCCTGAACCTTGATTCCTTAATATGTGGAATCAATAAATTACACAAGTTTATTTCTAGTCTTTCTCTTAGCCTTTAGATTGTAAGAGGTTTTGTTTTGAGTCTATTCTCTGCATAGACAAGCTCCTGATGATTTTCTTCTTTAAATTACAGTATAAATTCAGGTATTTAAAAAAATACATTTTCAATTTTTACCCCTTTCTATATTCTTACTTCTTCACACAAACAAAAATCCTACAGATTCCATTTTTTTTAACATTAGTTCCCTTTTCCTCCTTTGTACTCTTATTTTTGTCATGTCAGTTTGGATTCTCATTAATTCCTTCCTGAATTTGTGGCATAACTTCCTAATTATTCTTCTTTCTAGGTTCTTTCTTTTCAAAGTGTCCTTTTCACTAATCTGCCAGAGCAGCTTTAGTCACATTCAACTAAATTCGATGATCCCTGCCTAACAAAATAAGTATAAGCATAATAACATTCTGGCATTCAAAATTCCTGCACTGATCTCCAACTCTCATACAGTTTCTTATCAGTGGACTGCAGGTAGCTGTGCTCTAACTGAACTGAACAATATGTTTACTTAAAGAACATCTTTCTTTTTTGTCCCATTATATGTTTGATGTTGCTTAGATTTATTCAGCTCAATTTAGATTGTGTTTATCTCTAGATATTCTCTGTGTGTCTTATATTTTTATTTTATTTTTTTTAAATTTCTTACGTTTTTTCATCAAAGAGTATATTTTTCATGAAAGTGTTATCCAGTTGCCATGGCAATTTTGTCCTCAAAAGTAGAAGCTGAATGGAACATAGGACCAATGAATTTTTTTTTTTAAAACCAGGAAACAGTACCAAATGGATCCATGATTTGATAGTAATACTGGGTCTATATATAAGTCATCAACCTCTTGATATGAAGAATACTGAAATGCTGATTTATTTTGTTTTATTTTCATGCATCATAGTGTTTCACAGTTTTCTATTTGTAGTTATTTGATTCTTTCTTGAATAAAAGTATTAGTATATCTGTAGTTTTTTCTAATAGATTATCATCTCAATTACAGAGAATATTTCTCATTTTTTTCTTTCTTACTGATCTTTTAAATAGAAAAAAAATTGTATAAAAATATCTTCAGGTGACAATATCATGACCAATGATTTCAGATAGCTGGACTACTTTTACAATGGTTAGTATTCTGTACATCTGTCTTTATCCATATATCAATATCTGTATGTATAACTATGTTTATGGCTCTATCTACAAATTTTCATATTTTTTTAAATAGCAGAATTTAATACTCTTTCATTCAAAGACACGACAAAGACTATTGAAATGCTTGGCTACGAATCATTTCCTATAGTCTTTTATAATTGCAGAAATAATTGTTAAATTTGAAAAACAACACAAATGATTTGGGTAATTTGATGTTTAATTGAAATTAGATAAAAAATATTTTACCAGTTCTACATGAAATGAGATTTATTCATAGGTGAGCTCCAAGCTAAAGACTACCTTTGATAAAAATAATATAACCTTTGAATATTAATTAGGTACAAATCCAAAATCCCATTTACTGTTTTTTTTTTTTTTAAAGAAATTCTCATCTCTTATCAAGGCTGTGAATTGACTCTGACTTTACCAAAACCAAAACATACATATTTACTTACATAGAGATTAAGTAGGTAATATTTCCCATAGAAATCTCTGAAGAGAGGTTTAAATTCTCACTCTTGTTTTTCTTTGTGAACGTTAAAATTTATATATAAAAGTACATATATAACTGTGTGCTTTTATCATCTGACATGCTTCAATATCTTTGTTACTTTAGATATATATTCTGTATATGATTTAATATTAAGTATTAATATTAAAGCAGATATTATAGAAGCTTGCTAAGGATGATCCAGTGGAATTTTTCAAAATACATTAAAAAATAGAAAAAGAATTTGAAGCAATGAGACATTTTTAAATAATGCAAACTTTGACATTCTTCATAAACTAAGGAAAAATAATTTTTTGTTAAAAGAAATTTACATATTTCTTTTATATATGCACACATATGGCCGCTTGGTGAATGATAGTGAAAATTTCCTCATCCTATGTTTGAATTTTTCTTAGTAATACTTTCTATACCTGAATTTGATGGCAAGTTACAGGCTGATATTGAAGTATGTAAAAATGATGCCAAAACATTTAGTTAAATGAAAAATATCACCTTATTAGGTAAAAATACAATCATTCAAATCAGTGTCATTTTTCATTATGTGGGGAAAAAAAAGTATTGAGATAATTAGCTGAAATTCCCAAGTAAACAAAACACTTCATCATTTTGAAGGCATAGTCAGTGTAACTAAAATATTATCCGGACCAATTAATCTCCCATATGAACTTCAGACTTTGAATTCTGGCATTTACAAGGAAAGTGATTTTAGCAATTTGTTTAATGTCTCTGATACTCAGTTTTCTCATTTGTACAATGGGAATGAAATGTCTGATTCAAAGAGCCTTACTAAATTCAACGTGGAATGGCATGGTTGTAAGGGACCAATCTATCACATATCACAAATTTCCTCTTCCTTCCCCCATACCAGGGTCTCTTGTTTTGTTTTGTCAGGTGTGTTGATTAAATCACATTCCTATGAATTTTAGATTTTACTGTCTTTACAGATGAGGAACATCACAATGTTTAACATGTGCAAACTGGCTAAACTTATTTGAAAATAACTAAATATGATGCTGGGATTTTATATGAATTAAGTGTGTTTTATATGACTGATGCAATTGATATGGCAGCACAAATATCATTTTAAACATATTGATACGGCAGCAAAATTTCATTTTTAACATAAAGTCCTAAATCCATAAGCACACACAGGAGTTGTAAGGTTTGATACTGAGAATGCTGTGAACCAATTTTACCACCTGGAGCGCTCACTCAAAAATCATCCCAAAGATAATTAAGGGGTATATACTGTGGGTCAGCAAGAGCATAAAGATGCAGCAGGCTTCTACTATCACAGGGTAAAAAACAAACAAACAAAAAAACACTGTGTTCACAGGCAGTTCTGCCACTGAGTAAAGTGCCATAAACAGGGGTTGCAGAGGAGTTGATCTCTGCAGTCTCCATGCTGGAGCGCTGGGGTAGCAGAGGGGAAGAACAGGCTAGGGTTGCCCAGAGTCCATATAGTGCCCCTGGATAAATTGGAAGAAGGTGCCTTTTCCTCTTGGGCCAAGGAGTAATGCTTGGTAAGTTGAATGCCAGCTGGATTTCAACTCCTGTTAGTCCCCTTTGCCAGTGTCTTTAGCACAACATACACACAGCACAACAGAGCTGTGGGCTTCTAAAATATGGACTGTAACTTAGCTTTGTTTGCTTGGATGTTAAACAGTGATGCTCCTGTGACATCTAGCACATTGGCAGATGGAGCACATGTATGCACTCAGGATGTGGTAAGTGAAGAAAACACTATAGGAGGGGACGTGAGTAGTGTGGCAGAGCTGTTAATTAAAACTCCCAATTGTGATAAATCTCTGCTATGTTTAGGCCCCTCTTCTGAAGGGACAGGGGTTTCCTATCAGCCGAGATCAAAGAAGATTTTGACACTAGCCAACTGGCCCTCTTGTGGCTCCTGCATGGGCCACTGATTTCCTGATGGCTTCTGTTCTATCATTTGAATTTATGATTTCAAAATTATTTTTACCTGAGTATAATATTTTCTCAAAACTGTTTAATAAGAAAACCCAATAAACTAACTGAGGAAGACAAGAGTTCTTCCTTCCACTATTTATCTGCCTCTTTTTCCAGGTATCTCTGGGACATCACCAGGGCACTGAGTGTATTGCTCTATAACTGCCAAGATTATCTTGTTCCACCAAAGAGCTGTCTACCCTCTCACTTGTTTAAGCTCTGGTTTTCCCTCTAGGATCTCTAAAAATATGTAGCTAAACATCCAAGATCAATGCTATCTCCCTACTACAGATGATTTCAACAAATGTTCTCAATGCCTTAACCTAAAATCAAGTGATATGGGGGGAAAACCATACATTTAATTCACATCAAGGTGATGATTCTTATACTATTTAGAATTGTTCTTCCCTGATCCTGTCCAAAGAACCTTATGGAAATGCTCAGGATCTGTGATTGATCAAATTATGTTAAATCTGTATGCTAATTCTTTGATTATTATAATTAATCATCCAGTATCTACCTTGGTACCCATGTAAAATAGTTTATTGTTATTCTTATACAGTAACTGAGGCTCATACAGGTTAAGTGACTATACCTAAGATCATTCATCTAGACATTAAGGGAAATAATGGACTGATCCAATGTCTTGGATCTACTTTTCTTCCTCTCCTCTTAATGTATTTCTTTAACTATAACTTTCAGACAATTAAAATAAAATATTGATATCAAACCTTAATCAAACTTCAATTTTGGAATATGGCCTATATATTGGTTATGCAAAGCTCAGTTGTAGAGACAATTCTTTTTAAATTTACTTCTATGTGAGGTTTATAATGAAGTAATCTTCACATTTACCAATACATTTTAAGTGGATTGAAATATATTTTTAAACAAAGTTACTCTTTATTTGAAAACTTAACTTGACAATAGATTCTAAGACATCTATTTTCATAAAACTTCATATGTTACAAACATGTTGTATTAATATTTTCTCTGAGGCTGAGGTTATAGATGAGTGGCAGAACGCTCGCCTCACAAGTTCAAGGCCCTGGGTTCATTCAATCCTCAGCACCACATAAAAATAAATAAATAAATAAAGTTATATAAAAAAATTGCTCAGTCCATGTCCCTTTACTACTCATTACACAATGTCTCAGATTACTGTGCTCCACAGTCTAGAATAGAACAGAAAGAAGGCATGAATATATACTTTGAATGATGTCCCACAGTTCCAAGATAATTGTGCATTTTCCTCTCCCTGCCACCTTTGGATGAATGCCATAAAAGTAGATTGATTAAACCACTATTAATGAATTTTGTTTAACTTCACAATTTATGGCTTAATAATATTCTTTCCCACACATAATTTCTACAGTGAAAATACAGAGGTAAAATCATTTATTTTCAATGAAATAGAATGACTTTACAGGTTAATGTGCTTTTATTCCAAAGGTAAACTCTATCATTTTAGTCAATTAACTTTTTGTCCTTTGTTCAAAATCCAGAAATGATAAGAAGCAACTTTGTCACCTTATCCAGTCTGAGAATTTACCTGAATTGTAATTACTGTACAGATAATTTTAGATTTGTTGCACTTTACCAGTCCTGAAGAGGCAACATGGTCTACAATATAAGTGGAATTTCTAAATGGATTTTATCTGGTGGTCAAGACCTTTTTAAAGGAAAGAACTAAGGTCTTAGTGTTCATCTACTGCAAATAACTACACTGAAAGGAAAAGGAGTTTTGATTCATACACTTTTACAAATTCACTGTCAATGTAAAATCCAAAGATAAAATCTAAGTTGGCAACTCTACTAAGCATTTAGCACATACCCAGACATTGCACATTCCATACAGGCTTCAGGTGACTCTTATCTGCTTTATGGACACTGCAATTCATTGTAAATTACATAGACATATTAAAGAAATTACTAATCGGTATCTAGATTGGTTATGAAAGCTTGTATTGGGGTCCACAGTCCTGAGTTTGGCTTACATGGATAAAATCCATTTCTCAAACCTTTTTCTACATCTGTTTCTACAACGTTTTCTCCTGTGGTCTCCCCAGTGTGACCTTACTTTGCCATATGACTCAAGAAATGTTCTTCCCTGAACTCCAATAGTATTTATCTTGATTCACCAATCATTTTGCATGTATCATATATATTCTTAGATTCTTACAATGTAGCAAAGATTGTGCATGCCTGTTAGTAGTCCAAGCCTAATGTTAAACACATTTAGTAGAGGGGAAAATCAGACCTTAAAGATATATTTGCAATTAAATAAGCACTACTTAAGACTCTTTTTCTCTTGCAATCAAAGGAAACAGGAGCCATCCTGTGCAGGGCAGGAAAATAATGGCCTTTCAAGGCCTTGGGTCTAATATATTTTTAGTGTTTTTCCTGAAAACAATAATGATACCTGTTAGTGAATCTAAGTGAACTTATTTAAAAAAAAATCATAATTAGTTATTTAAAAAGAAAGTGCAGGGCTGGGGATGCGGCTCAAGCGGTAGTGCGCTCGCCTGGCATGCATGCGGCCCGGGCTTGATCCTCAGCACCACATACAAACAAAAATGTTGTATCCGCCGAAAACTAAAAAAATAAATATTAAAAAATTCTCTCTCTCTCTCTCTCTCTCTCTCTCTTTCTCTCTCTATCTCTCTCTCTCTCTCACACACACACACTCTCTCTCTCTCTAAAAAAAAAAAAGAAACAAACAAAAAGAAAGTGTTGACAGGTATGTATCTATACAATAAGGATATTAAATTGATATCCCTAAAGAAGATTCCAGTTCATGTTAGTTCAAATTAAACAATAATATGCACATAAGACCTACCATTTACTTTATGAATTTGAAATACAATGGATAAATTTGTAGCTAGGTTGTTCTTAATGTCTTTCTCAGTCATAATGTTAAACATAATTGTAACTAAAAATCATATTTGAAAAGACCATTATTTTATATTAACCACTCAAATAATAAGTTCAATGTAATTTGTAAAATAAGACCTAAAACTGAAAAATATTGCAATGAAATAGAACTTTGAAAACACAGTATTTTAAACAGGTTTTATTTTTAATATTTAGGAAATACTTGGTAAAGTTTAACAATTAATACTTTGCTTGTGAAGCATATGAAGAAATATTTTATTTTATTCACATTATTGGATTACAAAGATGAACATAATATGCACAAACCATTCTCATGTAATTGCAATATGACTTAGAAATTATGAGCAAAGCAATATAGATTCAAAGAAAGGTAGTAGTACAGAGAGTTGAAGGAGTATCTTGAAATACAACACATTTAGATAATTGGATGAAGAGTTCTTCCCGGTTTAATGCAACTATTCTATGAATGTGTATTGACACTTGAAAAGAAGCTCCATCAATATGTACATGCACTTTTTATGTTTTTTTTGTAATGGTTAAGAATAAATCTAAAGAAAAAATGTAGGCAAGCAAAATTAAGCACATAATAAATGATTAAGATATGAGAAATGATAAACAAGAATTTTCATAGACAAAGGCAACACAAATAGAAAGATTGGGGGCATATTTTAACATATTTAATAGATTAAAATAAAATATTAAAATAAAACATGAAAATCTGTTATTCATTTTGCACACAGATGAATGTGAAGAAAGCAATATTTTAGTAATTTTAGTTTGACAGTAGAAATCATACTAAAATTAAAGATTTCCAAAGGCAATGAAATACCAAAGAAAATAATACAAGATGAAAATGTTAAGAACTGTGAGAGAAAAAAAAAAAGAATGATGTGCTATAGGTAACCCTTAGAATAATCAGTATCTGGTGCACAAATATCTAAGGAATGTTAACTCTTATTGGAAACACAAGTATCTAGTCATATATAATTTGAGAATATGAAGTACATAAGAACACATTATTTAATTTATTCTTCGATAAATCTTAGAAAAAATAGATGAATTACATGTTTCATAGTAAAAGAGACTTTTCATTTCCTATAAATAAAAGTTTGCTCTTAAAGATAAAAAAATAAGAAATAAAAGAATAAAAAAATGAACTGAGAGGGCAGCAGTAAGGTAAAAATTATTGTTAAGAATCAAAATAGAAGGTTAATATTATCTTTACAATACACACAATTACATGACCATGATGAAAATTAAATGTAGAACAGAAAATTAAAAACATAATTATTAATTACTCTAAATACTTACAAATAGTACAAACAAAAATTGAATTTGACCTGGGATTTATTTTGTTGAAAAAGACCAAGATGGTGTTAGTTGCAAGTATTGTGTTTGATGTGACTATGAAATATTCAATGGAAATTATATTAAAGAGGAACGCATTTGGTGATTGAAATACATCTTTATATAGCTTTACAAAATTTGAAAGAGCTGTATGAAACTGCCTTGGGGTGATTTTTAGAAGTTGTTATTCAATGAAAATAAGATAGTATTAGATAATACATACTATATGTAGATTTGTTTGTAAAAAAGATGTGAATGTAAGAAAGTATCTTCTGTATTTACAAAAAAAAAAAAAAGAAAGTGTTTATCTCCTCTTACCAAAATGCCATGAAAGTAGAAATTAATAATGGAAGGAATTTTGTTAAACCCTCACAGATGTGAAAATTTAAAAAAAAAAAAGATCTTGATCAACCAAGGGTCAAAGAAAAATCACTAGGGTAATTAAAAAAAAAAAAAATATATATATATATATACACCTTAAGACAAAAATTAAAGCATAACATGCCAGAACTTATGTGATATAGCAAAGCAGTACTGGGAGGCAAGTTTATAAAAAGGAATGCTTACATTTTAAAAACAAGAACCATCTCAAACAAGCAACTCAACATTTTAACACAAGGAAGTGGGCAGGGAGGAATTGGTAAACGCAAATATAACTGAATGACCAAAATAACAAAGATAGAACAAAGAACAGAGCTAAATAAAATAGATACTAGTAAATAGAGATGGTAAATGAAACAAAAAGTTTTTGGAATAGATAAATAAAATCAACATATCCTTAGTATGATTAGCAGAGGAAAAATAGAGAAGAATCAACAAACAATATCAAATTAAATAAATTACAACTGGTAAAGTATGTGTATCTCTATGTGCATGTGTGTGCCTCATTTCCCAGCTCTGTCCCAAGAAAGGGCAAAGAAGCAAACATACTTGCTTGGTATGAGTACCCCTAATACTTGTATCTTGATTTCTAATAACATACATTCTTAAAGACCTAGCTGATTCTTAGACTGAGGCAGGTTAGGCATGACAAAAACCTAAAACATATTTTAGTTTCTGTAATCCTATGCCAGAAACTAAGAACTAGAGCAAGAATCAAGGAAACATAAGTTATCTTGTTTAAAGGGAATCCATTATGCTAATAGAAGCTATTTATAAGCTTAAATAAGTAAATTATTATGAAACATTGAAGTAATGAATTTTATGTTATCTATCTAATTTTTTATATATCAAATATGTATGTAACTCTATCACCCTTTTCAGATCACATATACACACACACAATACACAGTAGAAATTAGGGATGTTTTTCACAGTAGAATGCCAAAAGTCAGTTGCAAATGTGAGGGGAAGCTGTAATTGAAAACTACATACTTTTGCAACCATCACAGTAAAGAAATGGATGACAAATCTAGAGGGAGGTTTAAAAGAATGTCAAGATAGTGCAGTCTCTCTAAAAACAGCTTTGTAGTTGAAAGAAAGAAAACAGGATTTATCAAAAGGTAAAAACAAGTGTGCAATACCCTAACCAGGTTATTGAAATGAGCTCAACTATGAGTGACAGATGGACAGTATTTGCTCCGAGATGTGATATCTGAGAAGGCACAATTACCTACATATATTCTGATCAAAAATGCATAATCTCAAAATAATTATAAGGATACATTTGACAAACAGAAAATGAAAAATGGTCTATTTATAAAATTAGTAGAGTACTGTTTTCCTCAAAAATGTCAACGTCAAATGACAGATACAGGCTGTAGAAATGTTCCAAATTAAATGGAATAAAAAAAAATCACTAACTAATTATAATTCTGACCTGATTTTGGATCCTGTACTGAAGATGTAGAAATGTTATAAAGGATATCAATAAATCAATCAACAAATTTGAAATATGGGTGGTTAATTAGATAAGGGTAATTGTACAAAACATGAAGTTAATAAAGTTTCTCAGTGTACTTTGGCTATATAAAAGAACATTAAAATTCTTAAGAAATGTATGTAGAATATTTATGGGTAAATGTCTGTAACATACCCAACTTATCATTAAACATTGAACTATTATGTAAATATAAGTCTATAGGGAGAAAGAGAATTAGCAACCCAATAAGTGATACAGCAAATGGTGCAAAATGCTAACAATAAGTGACCATGAATTAACAAAATCATGGTATTTCTTGAAATACTTGTTTTTTTAACTTTTTTGAAGGTTGAGGTTATTTTTAAAATATATCTAAGAATGTACATTTTAATTTTGAAATGAAAAGTTCTATCAATTTTTAGCCTTTTAAGCACCTAACACTGAAAATTTCAAGGTCAAAGAAGTACAGAAGAAATGTGTAAAAAGCTTGTTGAAAGCCAGTAGCAGTGGCACATTCCTGTAATTCTAGCAACTGAGAAGTCTAAGGCAGGAGAATTGCAAAAATTAAGGTCAACCTCAACAATTTAGTTAGTACTCTGAGCAATTGAGTGAGACCCTTTCTCAAAATAAAAAATATGTATGTAACTACTGGGAATGTAGCTCAGTGGTAAAGTACTGCTGAGTTCAAATACTAGTACAAAAAAAAAAATAAAAAAAAATATGTACATATTTTGTAAGAACACACACACACAACATACACATTATCATGGCTAAATCTATGTTTCAACTGGGTAATGCAGTACTCGGATATCTGGTCAAAGACTATTGTTTATGTGCAGGTGTTTGGGGATGCATTTAACATTGAAATTGGTAAACAGAGTAAAAGAATTTGTCTTTCCTAATGTGAATATGTTCCAGCCAAGTAAATGAAGATTTGAATATAGCCAAAGGCTATATTCCTATAATCGTAGCAATTCCTCTGTAATTCCTGCAACTCCTGTAATTCCCTGGCTTGAATGTCTTCAGTTTGGGATATCAAATTTGGGACTTAAAGTCAAACATCAGCCCTTTCTGAGCTTCATGTTTGCCAGGCTAGATCAACTCTCTTGAATCTCCAACTTGGATATCTTGAGACTTGCCAGTTTTCATAATTATTTGACCCAGTTCTTTAAAATCAATATTTATTTATCCATTCATCCATCCACCCTATTGGTCTGTTTCTCTAGAGAGCTCTGATATATTATTATACACTAATGTAATGCAAATTATTTGACAGTGCAGAATCAATAAGTATATTAGAGTTTCTAGTTTAATAAGAAGCAAAAATGATTAATCTATATTGTTGGAATATTTCATAACGGAGTACTTAAACTTTGATATCTTTTATCTAGAATTATTTGTTTGGGAATTATTGAGTTTTATCACGTAAAATAGATATTAGTCAGCAACTAAATTCCCATTGTCAAATTTATCTGTAACTCAAATCATTTTGTTAAAGTACAAATGTCATATCCAATTCCCTGCTCATCATTAAAACTTATATATATATCTATTTGGCTCTTCACACATATACTTTAATTTGTATGCTTTTAAAAACACACTCTGAAGTAAACTCTTGGTTTTCATATTTTTTTGACTTCTACAAAGAGAGGGAGAAGGAGATGGGGGGAGAAAGAAAGAGAGAGAGAGAGAGAGAGAGAGAGAGATGCTTTGTGATTCCTATATACCCTATAACCACATAACTTTTCTTATTTGCCTTATATTTTTTTCGGAGTTTTGACATAAATAAACTACTGGATGTGTTGGAGCACACCTTTAATCCCAGTGACTGGAAAGGTTGAGACAGGAGGACTGCAAGTTCAAAGCCAGCCTCAGCAACTTGGTGAGATTCTGTCTCAAAAATTAAAAATTAATAGATAAATAAATAAACAAATAAGAGCTGGGAATGCTTCAGAGGCATCAGGAAAACTACAAGGAGAAGCAGTAAGACTATGTTCTGGTGTATTCTTGAATGGTACCCTGGTACCACAAGTCACTACATCTGCACTAAAGTAACTTGGGCTAAGTTGAGTTGGGCCACTGCTCTGCTACATTGTTGAATGCAGAACTCTGATGCTGTCCCCTAAAACCAAAGATTTCAGTTATTGTGGCATAAGAAATTACCTCAAAACTTAGTGACTTAAATGCAATAATTTTTTATTGTTTTATATGGTAATGGTTCTGGTTATTTTTTCTAGTTTAAGTTTTCTGTGAGTTTGCAGTCAAGATCTTGCCCTGGGCTATAGTATTTTATTTTTTCAATGGACATTTTGTATGTACACATTACACTTCCAAAAAATAAAGACAATATTGAACAATCATATAATGAATGGTTTGGTGAAATATCTGTCAAGTTATCTAAGTATTATACTGATAATAATGATTACTTTTATTTAGTCTTTATTACATGCAGGAATGAAAAATGTGTCTCAGTAAATTTTTTTGCCTATTATATTTCTCATAATTACCATGAAACATAAGTATTCATGATTTACTTTTAAGATATATCAGTCTCCTAAGGTAACAAATTTCTCATGATGACAAAGGTTAATAATTAATATAGACTGGGCATGGTGGCCAATATATGTATCTCCAGTGACTTGGGAGCTGAGGCAAATTTGAAGTCACCCAGGGTAACTTAGTGGAACCCTGTCTCATAAATTTAAAAGTGTGTGTGTGTGTGTGTGTGTGTAGTGGGAGGGTGTTCTGGGGATGTAGCTCAATGATAGAGCACTCCTGGGTTCAATATCCAGTACCACTTTTTTTTTAGAAAATACATAATTGAAGCAATAACTAGCTAAAATATTGAGATAATAGAGGCTTTTCTTAAAGAAGAGATATTATAAACTATTTACATATTATAAACTATTTATATGGTGATAGAAATAATCCAGGAGAAAATATACATTAATTATGAAGGAGAGAGAAAAACAAAATTCCCATTGTTTTGATTCTTAATGAGGGTGGTGGATGGTGATAGTGGGAGTATATGTTGGAGTGGGTGATCATATAAAATTGATATCTTTATATTCATACCCTACCCCAAAAATAGAGAGAAAGAGACAGGCTTGTCAGAGAGGGCGCACTACCATCGACCTAAGGACTTCCCACAAAGTCCCACCTCTTAAAGTTCCACATAATCTCCCAGTACTGTCACCCTGCAGATCCAGCCCTTCACATGCATTGTTTTTACTCAATATAGAAAGAGTTATAATTAAGTTCACATTGAAAATAATTCAAAGTTATGAATTTCAAACCTCCTAGATTTGGGAGAGAAGGAAAGAACAATAATCAGGAGGAACAGCAAATAGGACATATTACCCAACATTAAGACGGATGGCAAGGGACCTATGGACAGTTTGCTCAGTGGGAAGTCAGGTTTCTGCTAGAAAAGTTGGAAATTTTCAGAGAAGAGTCTGAAGATGTTGGAGAAGGCAGGCTAAAGATAGACTGTGAATTCCAGAGGGCATAGTGAAATTAAGAGATCTGGAAAAAGGGGAGAATTGGAGACAGATTGGCATGTATAAAGATCTAGGGATAAATAATGGTTTTGGGGAACCTGATGGAATTGTTCTGATGGTGTATTAGGTAGGTTTCTTGGGTTTTGATGTGGATTCTCTGAATGAATTTTTCTTCTGACTCAGGTAGTTCTGTGGCTCCCTCTTACAATGAAACAAAGAGGTTTGCTCCCGACTTTATGTCACACATCATCTAATTCAGGATATAGATTATACCCATAGAAGAAGACACATATGATAATAAATAAGTAAATTTTACTGAAATCAATAAAATGTCAATACTGTAGTCACACATAAATAAATTTTTCAAATCCATATCTCTTTCCATTTTTATAACTCAATGTTCTGCAAGTTACCATCATTTTTCTGAGACTACTTCACAGTTTCTAAGTGATCCAATAGTATCAATTCTTGCTGCTTCCAATTTTTCATCCTCACTGTAGCTAAAGACATCTTTCTTAGACACACACAAAATCACTTGGTATTATATTAAAAGACACCTGTGGCTTCCCATTTCCATTTTTGGAAGAAAAAAAAAACTTTCAAAAATATAACTGAAAAATCTCTGTAAGAGTTTGCCTTTGCTGGTTTCTCTAGCCCCTCTCTTTTCACTTCAGGTCTCTTTCATTATAGACACTGTGCACTTGTGGTTAATTTTGTGTCTCTATCCGCTATTCCTCAAATGAAAATCTTTATATCCACAGCCTAATTTAATCATCACTTCCCCCCCAAAAATCCTCCTTGTCCTCCCTAAAGTTGTTGTATCCTAATAGGTGCTTATTGTAGTACTAGTCTCTCACAGAGCACTAGTAACCTTTGCAATGTTGCATTTCCTTGAATAAATATTTGACTGATCCGTTCTTTCCATAGTCTCTAAACTTTAGGATGGTTCATAATCTGTGCTTCTCTTTTTGTCATTATTTAAGCACATCCCATGCATGAGTTTGGTACATAGTGGTCCAATCCATTAATTGACTTATCAAGCTTTTCATTTCTTTACGGATTTCTGAACAACATTCATTAAAACCTCCTGGATCAGATCAGAAAGAGACCAGACTAGGGTACATTTACATGCTGGTTATTAAAGAGAAGAAAAGGAAAGTAGAGAGTAAATGAAAAGGAAGATAAGAGAAGGTGCTGTCAGGAATAAATTGATGGCTTTTATATTTGAAATGCGGTCAATGAAGAGAAGAAATGAAAAGAAGAATCAGTGTTGTGGTGAAGTCTTTTTTTTTTCCACTTGAGTAAATAAACCCAAGCTTTACCTTTCTCCCATTTCCCATTTCCAGTATCTGCTGCATATTAAAGAAAACAACCTGCTTACACCAGTCGTAAAGGTTGCCTGCTTGGTGACCAGAAAATTAACTTATAGAAGAAACTTTATGTGCCATTGATTTAGAGCTGCTTCACTGTAAACGGAGCCCTTGCGACGGCCCTGAAGAATGCCAGCCAAAGTGCAGCAGCAGGGCAGGAGAGCCATGGCAAAGGTCAGCTTTGCTTTCTACTCCCGAATCCCTTTGTTGCTGATTTTTTTTTTTTTTATCTTTTTCTTTTCCTAAATGTCCTTAGTATCTTCACCTTGGAGCTCTTCTAGTATTTGAAAATTCACCAACAATATATCGTTCTTAGAGGAAATTTCAACTTATTGGAAGTGAAAGCAGTGTTTTCTCTTAGAGCTCTCAGATTAAATTCATCCTCCACATAATCCCTCACTGATTATATAACCAAGCTTTTATAATCTTGTGACAAGGATAGAGGGCAGGAATCCTTACAACATTAATTTGTAAATATTAGTGTGTTTCTGGAAAATCTTTCTTGGAAATGCACAAGTATTCTTGTAAAGGGTGATTAAATTTGAGTACATGTTTGATTTTATAAACACAGGATAATTTGTTTATTCAAAAGCATGAGAGGTACAGACTAGGACATTGCTATTATTAGTTTCTGTATATGTTCTATAGCCTCGTGAAGAACATAATTTTTTTTATTCTTTGACACATTTATATGCTTGTTTATAATAACAATTTTAGCTTTCTCTTTGTTTCTATGTAATATACACTTACCTCTATTTTCAAAGGGAATTTTAAATAGATTGGGGTTGGAGAATGATTTTTAAATATTCAAAGGTCAGAAATATATATTTCTGGAAAAAAAATCTAACAGCTCTTTGAAGACTACACTAAGATTGTGTGATATGTCATCAAAATTAATTACAATCAAAATGGAAGATTGCAGACACCAACTCACATAAAATAAGAATTGGAAATAAGAATCTTAGCACTTTTGATATACTTAGAGGGTTTGAGTGATTCCCATTGTTTGTGGTTTTGTTCACATTACTTATCTTCCATTTTATATCATGGAGAACTACAGCCTCGCTATGCCAGTGTACATTCACTTGTCTGGATGACCTGTAGTTTATAATGAGATCAAGTCTCTTGGTCAGAAGGTGAACTCAAGCAAATACATACAACCAAAGATTCTAGTCAATTATCACTTGTTATATTATCAAAGGCCCATATGTATTTAACTAATCTTTCTTTACTTACATTGTGTTTTTCCCCCCATTTCCTATTTGCCAAAGTTTCACGTGGTTGTACAGATTTGATCTTGAAGCTTGGTGATTTCGAGAGTTCCCCACATAATTGGGGTTCTAGTGCCAGAGCAGCTAGTAATCTGTCCTAGTGGGAAATGATCAGGAGGAGGACATGGGTGGTTACAGAATGTGTTTCATAGGATACTTCTTTTTACCTGACAAGTGATCTAATCTAGTTTTCTACACAGGGACCAGGAGGTAGCTTGGATGGGGAAGTTATTTACACGGGTATTGTGGTTCTTGTCTGACCTGTGACTGTGACCAGTTTATATCTGTTGTACATCACTCTGGCACCATCTACTTCCTCAACTGTGGCAAACAAACAAACAAACAAAACAAAACAAAAGTAGCCTGGAGTTTCCATTGCTTCAAATGTAAGGCAAGCATCCAATACACTGCAATAGTTAATAAGTTCAAATTTTTATTATTTATAAATCCTGGGCAAGAATGATGGAGAATATGACAGAGCAGTTCTCTGTCTCTGAGCCACAGACTCAGTAATGAAGAGCCAGGCAGAAAAACACTAGAGGTAGAAATTAAGATGTAGGCTATGGGTCACTTTAAGTTTCCAAAGAAAGGTTGCAATGATTCTTTAAAGGAAAGGGTAGGAAAATAAGTGGTCTTGTCTGCTAGGCAGGGGAGATGTCCCTTATTTCTTATCTCTGGCTACTGGCTTGAGCCTTTTGGGGTGTGGAGTAAACTTGGAAACTGTAAAGAGGAATTGAGCTCTGTTTTGGCTTTTGGAAACTTGCATTAAAAACGGGGGTCAAGGCAACATAAAATTATAGAAATTTGCTATGTTTAGCATGCACTTATATAAAATATGCAACAACATTGAGTGGAGATAAACTGAGACAAAGTCTCTTGGTCAGAAGGTGAACTCAAGCAAATACATACAACCAAAGATTCTAGTCAATTATCACTTGTTATATTATCAAAGGCCCATATGTATTTAACTAATCTTTCTTTACTTACATTGTGTTTTTCCCCCCATTTCCTATTTGCCAAAGTTTCACGTGGTTGTACAGATTTGATCTTGAAGCATGGTGATTTCGAGAGTTCCCCACATAATTGGGGAAAATTATGAGATTTAGCATTGGAGTAGAATCAGCAGTGTTCAGGAGACAATGCAGTTGGAGGGTGCTGATGATGCACAATTATTTTCACTCTTTATAACTTCACATTGGTGATTTCAAATTAGTTGTTATGGAAGTACTGTCTCTAAAGAAATCATAAAACACTAAATTTTGTATCTGTGGTATGTGTTTTATTTTTAAAATCAAATATCTCCATTCCAGGTTTCAGGATCACATTCTTAAGCAACCTACACCTGAACTTTCATGTCAAATTTAGAAAAACTATGAAATTAAATGTTGTAAATAATTGGAATGGACATTATTTTTTTTTTTTGATTTTCAGCACTATTAGTTCTACAGCTAACAAGAAATCAAAATTTTTTTTGGTTGTCATAAAAGTTCTCTAGTACTCAGACTGTGACTGGCATTAAATGTTTTTTTTTTTTTTT
>NW_026000078.1:5196993-5207597 GCF_001458135.2 Marmota marmota marmota | reverse complement strand
AGTTTTCGGCGGACACAACATCTTTGTTGGTATGTGGTGCTGAGGATCGAACCCGGGATGCACGCATGCCAGGCGAGTGCGCTACCGCTTGAGCCACACCCCCAGCCCTGTTTTTTCTTTTTTTAAGGAATGAACTCCAAGCAATGAATTTTCCTCTTAGAACTGGGAACAAATTTTTCCTCCTCACACTTCAGATACAGCCCTAATATGCAGAGTATACAAAAAACTCAAAAAATTAAACAATAAGAAAACAAATAACCCAATCAACAGACACTTCTCAGAGGAGGATATACAATCAATCAACAAGTACATGAAAAAATGCTCACCATCTCTAGCAGTCAAAGAAGTGCAAATCAAAACCACCCTAAGATACCATCTCACTCCAGTAAGATTGGCAGCCATTATGAAGTCAAACAGCAACAAGTGCTGGCGAGGATGTGGGGAAAAGGGTACACTTGTACATTGCTGGTGGGACTGCAAAGTGGTGTGGCCAATTTGGAAAGCAGTATGAGATTTCTTGGAAAGCTGGGAATGGAACCACCATTTGACCCAGCTATTCCCCTTCTCGGTCTATTCCCTAAAGACCTAAAAAGAGCATGCTACAGGGACACTGCTACATCGATGTTCATAGCAGCAGAATTCACAATAGCTAGACTGTGGAACCAACCTAGATGCCCTTCAATAGACGAATGGTTAAAAAAATGTGGCATTTATACACAATGGAGTATTACTCTGCATTAAAAAATGACAAAATCATGGCATTTGCAGGGAAATGGATGGCATTAGAGCAGATTATGCTAAGTGAAGCTAGCCAATCCCTAAAAAACAAATGCCAAATGTCTTCTTTGATATAAGGAGAGCAACTAAGAACAGAGCAGTGAGGAAGAGCATAAGAAGAAGATTAACATTAAACAGGGATGAGAGGTGGGAGGGAAAGGGAGAGAGAAGGGAAATTGCATGGAAATGGAAGGAGACCCTCATTGTTATACAAAATTATATATAAGAAGAAGTGAGGGGAAAGGGAAAAAATAAGGGAGAGAAATGAATTACAGTAGACGGGGTAGAGAAAGAAGATGGGAGGGGAGGGGAGGGGGGATAGTAAATGATAGGAAAGGCAACAGAATACAACAGACACTAGTATGGCACTATGTAAAAACGTGGATGTGTAACCGATGTGATTCTGCAATCTGTATACGGGGTAAAAATGGGAGTTCATAACCCACTTGAATCAAATGTATACAATATGATATGTCAAGAGCTTTGTAATGTTTTGAACAACTACTAATAAAAAAAGTGTTCATCTCTTGCCGCCTGGAGGACAGCCATGATACCATCATAAAGGTTAAGTGAAAGCACTTGCTTGGGCATACAAAACATGTGCTTTAGTTGGTATAATATTACAATCCATCACAGATGGTAACTTGATGGACTGTGACACTATTATGCATCATGATAATTAGTATCTGATTTTCCATTGGTGTGAAGTGCAGCATTGCACTAAACCTAAGGACACAACCGAAATAATCCCAAATTTTCACCTTTGTGAGTCCATATACTGGGATTGTATCAATTTTAAATCAGGGTTCAAGTAGGAATAATAAATCATGATTTAATTTGAATTCACAAAGTTTAGTATGGTGAATGATGGCTAAGAGATGGAGCAATGGTGAACTGCATGGTGAGAGTTAAAGTGATCTTTAAAGAATACAGTAATTGCAAATATAAGGATCAGCCACTTTCCATGAGGTTGAGCTAGGATGGCCTAAGAAAGAAACCTTCTCACTACAAAAAGTCTGCAATTTATACTCTGTTGGAGGTGGCATACATGTGAATCACTAGATGGCACACACATTGTTGAAGTAATTTATTGTAAGACCTGGTGCAAATCCTTCTTTTAGGTTTCCAGGAGAAATCACACACAGAGGACTGTAACTTAAATATTAATGTATACTTACCTCAGGGATTTTGGGGAGTCTGCCCATGGAAAAGTACTTCATCTGTGATATTTCATGGCAAAGCTTCCAAAGGAGATGCCTGGGGGGATTTGCTCATTGGTGGGTACTTTTTCTTGCTGCTGTCAATATAGCAGTAAGTGCAGATCTGCAGGGGCTGAATGCTTGACTCTGAGTAGAAGTCAGATGGTAGAGAAAGCTGTGTCCTCTACTGTTAGAGTCTGTAAACAAGTCAAAATAACACCTGGCATTTTGCCAGGGGAATGTTAGAGTTCGTAAACAAGTCTGGATGGTGCCTAGCAAAATGCCAGAGGGAGTGGTTTGAGAAGTAACAAAAGTGAGCCGTTAAGTGTGGAGATTCCTGATTGGTTGACTGCTGTATCTAGTTTATGCTAATTAGATAAGCTGTGTGGAATGTATAAATAGTGCTCCTGTCCTGCAATAAACGGCTTCCACTCCTGCTGTATCAAAGTACACAAGTTGTTCGTCACCCCCCAGTTAGATTGCTGCAGCCGGACTGCGGCACTCTACAACTCAGTAGGGTAGAAAACCTTGTACTTTCATAAGTCAAGTGTTGGAGAAAACATGATTTTCAATAGCCCAGAGGTGGAGAAAAATGAAAACTCAGAAGCCAAGTGCAGGATAAAGAGTACTGTAGAAGTCAGGCAAGTGAGATAAAGTTACACAAAGAGGAAAAAACCCTTCTTCCTCCTGTGTCACTCCAGCATCCTCTACAAACATGGATCCACATAATAGTTGAAGAAGGTGATTTTGAGATGAGGTAATGCTTTTATCACCACCAGAAACATTAGATGAATAATGCTGTATTAAAATCCAAAGAGCCAAACAAAATAGATTCCAATGGACTTTTTAAACACGCTATAATAGGTGGGTTCTGACATGGATGTCACTGCATGCAGTTTGGCAAGTTATTATCTGGGCTTTAGTTCCTAAAGTTTAGAATGGGGAATATTTATTATAATGTGTTACACATTATAAAGAGCTCTAAAAATAAAACTTGTCACTTCCTTAATTATTAATAGTGGGAAGATACTCCAAAGGGGAACATCATAATAATCCTTGAAGACTTTGATGTAAGAAATAAATTAGAAGTGCTTCCTTTACTCCTACTTTGGGGTTTAAAATATCCTTCAGATGCAAAGAGAGAGGAGAAAAAACTCTAAAACTCTGCTGAATTTAATGTATTAATTTCTCTTTTTATCTCTCTATTTCTCCCCCCACCCCCTCTTTTCTGATATAGTTTAGAAGTTACTGTAGAACAGTCTTTAAGGCAATATGTGTATCTTGAGTGAAAAGCCACCAAATCTATTTTTGAAGGAAAGGTTAAGAATGACAAAAGACCAGTGTAACTGATGTAAATGAATTGTCACCTTCTCTGGCTGTGGACATTGGTATTTCAATGTTTTAATGCAATGTGACTTTTCTGGCTTATTGTTTATTATTAAGTGTGTGCCAGTTACCAAACAAATACAAGAATGAAACATGACAAAGAAAATTCTTGAAATGTAATATGATTATTACAGTTATGCCAGTCTTTTCTTTAAAAAATAAAAAATAAAAAAAACTGTCATCATTTCTGTCTTTATTTTGTTCCAGTTTTTATTTTCCATACTAAAACATTATGGCAAAAACAACAGCATCACACTGTATCCACTATCAGTTAGTGTTCAACCAGAAAAGCAACACCACTTCAACATATATTTCTGTTACAGGAAACTGGTCTCATACAAGTAAAACTGCTGGTTACAACGTGTTTATAAGGCTTTTGCCTCCATTTCTGAGTGGGACCTTGAAGTTGCAGGACAGGTAGCAAATAAGAGGTACCTGTTAAGAAGGGAACAATAAAGGCAGGTGGCAATCTTGGGATCAGATGGAACCCTAAGCTGAAGCCAACCATTCTTGCAACCATTCTTGAAGCCTCTGACTTCATGATAAGAACATCCTACAGAAGATAGGGCTCTTAGTCACAGAGTTGAGCCTTGACTCTGAGGAGTGAAAGAAGCTAGAGGGACCAAAGAATCAGTAGAGCAATAGTAGAGCAATAGCACACCACTGCAGGCAGGCACTTCTACATGAGAAAGAGAGAATGTGAGAGAGGGAGATATAGACTGGTGGGGGGGGGTAGTGCTTATTGCTTCCTATCTACCTTATAACCACACAACTTGCCTTGTATTTTCTTTCTGAGTCATTGACACAAAAACCCATCAGCAGAAAGTATTAGCTCACAATGATCCACTGGAGTATCTTATAAACCAGTATGAAAGTTCAGTAATTCTTATACTACATTCACACAATTGTGGTCCTCGTTGTCATCAGCCAGAAGTTGCAAAGTGGTAGGGTTAAGAAAACTTCAGAATTTTAGATGGAATTAGAAGGGAACAAAATAAGAATGCTATAAAATGTTAGTCTGCTTACTGAAAGATGCTGAGTTTGACTGGAATTCAATAGATTTTTCACAGCATATGGAACCTAAAAAAAAAAAAAAATCTCATTCACCAAATCCAATTCAGATAAGGACTTTATTAATATGGCTGCTGTTCAAAGGGCTTTTTAACAATAGTTTATACGTTGGCTACTGTGTCTAATTCCAGTATGAAAGTTGATAGTGTTTCCATTCCTGTAGAAAATTCTCTTTGTTACCTTTTTGTTTGTTTGTTTTGTTTTTTAATCTCAGACTGCCCCACAGACAATGTTTCCAAATGTACTCTACAATCTAAAAATGGCTTACTCTTCTTTCTTCTGCAAGATCTTATAACAAACAAATCAACTTTTTGCAGAAAAGCCTTAGGAATTACCAATTAGATTCAAAAGATTTTCCAGACATTCTTCTGGCTTTTTTTTTTCCCCAAACACTTACAGACTCAAAGATAAAGTAAACATAGTTACAGATAAATAATCAGATCTAATTCAATACAGTGGCGTCTTGTTTTGCATTGTCCTTAGTCTGTTGCTTAAATTTTTATTTGGCATTTTTTTTTTAATTCTTTAAGTTGTCAATAGATCTTTATTCTTATTTATTTGTATTGGTGCTGAGAACTGAACACAGTACCTCACACATGCTAGGTGAGCGCTCTGCCCTAGTCCTTATTTGTCATTGTTTAAAGAAACTTAATGAGTCAATTTAGATTAATTTAGACTTTCAAATACCTCCAGGTACCAACTAAAAATATTTGATGTTGTTTTGGGGTTTTTTCCTAGCATGCCTCAAAATAAAAAATAAAAATTTATCCATTGTGGCTACTGCATTTCTAAGCCATTTCTAGTTAGGGTACTCCATGCACACTGCAAAGTGCATATTATATAGCCATTATTCTCAAACATGAATCTAGCTGGCAACCCAGAAGGTGAAGACCTATACTCTGAATTCTGAGGAGCTAATTACTAAAAGTATAAAAATAAAAACTTGAAAACCAAAACAAAATTTCCCACCAAAGACCCTTGCCTAAATCCGGTTCAGTTAATTGTTGCATCCATTTCAACTTGGAGACCCACTAAGATTCCGTGACATTCAGACAACTAAGATCTGTTATGTTTTTCATTAGTGAAATGTTATAGTGCATTTTGTTATTTGGCAATGTAAATGATTCCTAATTTTTTAAGAGCATCTTAACTCTTTTTTTTTCATTCAGAGAACCTGTAGAGACAAATTTTAAGATATGAACTTCTCCTAAATTTTGTTAAGCATGCACTACAATTTATAAATTAATTTAAACAACATCAACATTTTTCAATATTATTTATTGGTGCATTATAGCTGTACATTGTTGGAATTCATTATTACATATTTGTACATGCAAACAATATAAAAAATAGAATTTGGCCAACATCACTCCCCAATATTCTTAATATATTGATTATTTAAGTACTTAAATATTTTTACTTACAAATTTTTATTTATGCACCTCAGTAAAATTTTGTAGTTTTCCTCATTGATGAAGGGTCTTTCTTTGTAACCTTGTTTCTACTTATTTTATATTTTTTATGTTTAATAGAAAGAAAAATGTACCATATTTTCTGACAGATATCTACTGCAACATCGGAGTAACTGGTTTTGGCCTATTTATTTTGTAACTAGTAATCAACTTAATCTCTTTCAATTATTTGATTTTTTTTCAGTTAGATATTTTGTAGGATAATTTGCAAATTACAATAATGTAATTTCTTATACTCACACACATATATTCTATTTTGTGTGTGTATATTCAGATATAATACTGATAAATATACATATATATGTCTATACGTAAATGTATATATAACATTGTGTCATGTGCTGCATTTAGTTGTAACTTTCAGAAAAAATCATGGTAATTGTGAAGTTACTTTTGACTTGATTAGAGATTTATGTGATTCCTTTATGTAGCCCCATTAAAGAAGATCTTTGCTGTTTTGAAAGAGAATATTAAAATCTAAGATAATTTGTGAATATGTAAGGTTTTAATTTTTTATACCTTTATTTTGCTTATTTATTTTTATGTGGTGTTGAGGATTGAACCCAGTACCTCACCCAGTGGCTTTACCTCTGAGCTACAACCCAGCCCAGGATGTCATTTTAATTAAAAATAAATCCTACACAATTTTCAAGTAGTATATTAATATTTATATAGACATTCATGTGATATTGGCCTGTTGATAGAATAAATTGCCTTATTTTCCAATATTGAATTCTTGTTCATCAATGAGATTTGTGTATTTATTTATTATGTTTAAACTTCAATATTCATTTTATTAAAATTTCCCATCCGTACCTCATAACATATACATGGTACTTACATTGGTGTTAATTTTTATATCTCTTAATTATTCTGTTTTCTCTCTCCCATCTAGAACTCTCTTCATCTTTTATTATACAACTACTCTATTTCTACACAAAGTTACAGCACAATTTCCACAGTATGTTAAAAAGTTCTTGTCATTTTAAGAAATTAGTCCTTGAATCTATTTTAAAATGCTATTGTTTCCTTTTGTTCACAGGATCATATATTTAACTTTCTTTCTCTCTTCCCCTCCTGTCTCTTCTTCCTTCATTCCTTCCTGCACCAATCCACCCTTCCTTCCATTCTGTTCCTTCTTTCCACTTCTCTACTTTTTTTTTCTCATGATATGAGGGTGAGGATTTGCTTTAATTTTTCTGACTATTGTGTTCTCTAATTCATCAACTTTCTTTCATTCTGTCTTATATAATAAATCATTTAAGAAGTGGATTATTCTCATTATAACTTTGTTCCCTTTAATTAATAGTGCGTTTATTAATTTCCATATAAACTCTAGTCTACAAGAATTGTTTACTTTTAGAAGCAACCCATGTTTACGATTGTTTTACAGAAAAAAAAAAAAAACTAGCAATAGAGAACTAGAGATTCCTCAATTAATAGTTGTTATATTTTTAATTTTATTTCAATATCTGCAACTTTTGGAAATCATTGATAATTTCATGAGAGCATAATATAGCATCTATTTTGGTAGAAGATCATAAATTCTTAAAATAAAATTGAATTACATTTATAACTATGTACATAAGATATAAAATTATAAGAAAATTTAAATTGTGTTCATCATTAGGTCACACTGCTCAAAAGAGAGCTGAGAATATCATAATTCCTAAAATAATATTCATACAGTGAATTGTGAATAAGAGGTACAGTACTCATAATAGCCTATAGTCATTAAGCTAAATTATTTCAGAATATACTAATTATTCCTTTTATTTCCATTATTTATAATAAGTTATAGCAATATATTTTAAAGCTCCTTAAAACTATTAAGCAATTTGCAATTGTTTATTAACATCAAATGATTTAAAGAGTTGTATATGAAAAGTGCAGAAGACTTCTCTGTATATAAGTGTATCAAATATGTAAGCATTAACCTCCTATCATCTCTGGTGCAGGTACAAGTATAATTACTCACTGTATTCAGGCTTCTAGTCTACTATGTATTTGTCAGACTATAGAAATTGCATATTCCTTCCATAAGACCCATTTTCATGTCTTAAATTATTTAAAAGATTAAACATATCCATAAGTAAGTATTTACTTTATTTATGATTCTGTTTACCTAGAGAAGTTTTATGTTGTACACTGTACTTCTTTCTTTTTTCCTAAAAACACCATAGACTGCCTAAAGATTCTTTAGAACAGGGAAAATACATTTTGTGTATATATTTGTGCATAATTTGCTATTGATCAATTATGTGAAACTGGTTTTTATTCATTTATACATCATTTACTGTTAATGCTATTAATAAGTTCTGATAGCAATACTTTCAGAATTACCTTATTATTTTAAAAGGAAGCCTAGTTTTTGCACACTTCAGGTGTGTATCATAGCTTATTTAATTATTCTTCTTTTAATAAATAATTCAATTGCCCCTTAGTTTTTCGATTAAAATATTTCTTTATCTAACAACCTGCAGCAAACATATTATTGGAAGTCCTTGTCTCAAGTAGAGGAATTTTAAAATGTTGATAAATATTTTCAAATTGACAGGGTTCCTCTTATCCCACATAGACATTTTATGGGATTTTAGAAAGCACACTTATTTATCTATGTAGATATAGCTATGTCCCAAGACACAGGCTTATAAAGTGGAACACCTTCCGCCTCTATTTCTTTCCTTGGACTGGAAACCTTTATTCAAATGAACAACTTAAAATTTGTATAGAGCATTTCATTCCCCAAATTATGCAATATACTCTATTAATAGTGCAAATGTATATCAGTATTTCAATTTATATTTTCTCATCTCTGGTAAGGTGTTTTAATATATTTATTACCCTTTTGTCATTACATGATTTTAAGCTACTATTATTACTATTTAATTCAACATTTCCTTAGTAATATTACTTTGGAATGTTAAAATGAATGAGCCTACTTGTAGGTAAAATAGTAATAATTATTTTGTTTTAAATACATTTGCACTGTAAACTTATTTAACTAATAGAATTAAATTGAATTCAACTAATAAATTTGCATGTTTTATTACCAATTAATTTCTACATATATGCCATCATATTCATTAAAAATTAGCAGATGAATACAATTAGCCATGATCGTGAAAACACATTACCAAGAATGTTATGCATTGTTAATTATGGGAATGGAAAATTTAATTACTCATCAGAATAATTGGTATGCTTGTTATATGTAGTTTTTCATATAAATAATAGGAAACAGACTAAGTTCATTGGCTCTTGAGTGGAAGATATCTATATTAGCATTATGTACAATCACAAGTAACAACATACACAATTCAGCCTGATTAGTAAAAGGAGTTGGCACTATAAAACTGGCTCCTGAACTACTTGTGAAAATCTGGAATTAGATTTTCTAAAAACATTGACATTAAACAAACTATAATTAAACTTATGAAGCTATTCATGACCTGGCTCAGTTTTTTTCATTTCAACTCTGTCACTGCTCAACTTTGACTTTATGCTCCCAGTAATGTAAGTCTGAGTGGAATTTCTTCCGTATCATAGTCAATAGCATAACTTAACTGACCTCTTGGTTTACTTCAAAGAATTCTAACTTAAAATATTCCCATGATTTTATGGATACTTTCTAATTCTAGATAATGGTGAGATTGTTACATATATTGTTACGTGTTTGTACATGCACATAACGTAGCATTATATTTTGGCTAACATCATTCTCCAGTATTTCCCTTTGCCCTCCTTCTCCTCCCTAACTCTTTTCTTTCCTCTACCCTGTTGATCTCCATTGAATTCTCATGGATCCCCATACTTGTTTCTTTGCCTTCTCTTCTATAGTTTCCACATATGAAAGAAAATATACAACCCTTGACTCTCTGAATTTTTCTTATTTCACTTAACATAATATTCTCAAGTTTCATGCATTTTACAGAAAATGATAAAATGTCATTCTTCATGGCTGAATAAAATTTTATTGTGTATATTTTCCTTATTCATTCATCCACTGAGGGAAATCTAGACTGGTTCCATAGTTTGGCTATGGTGAATTATGCTGTCACAAATGTGAGTATGCATGTATTGCTATAGTATGTTGAATTTAATTATTTAGGGAAATACCAAGGAATGGTATATCCAAGTCTTATGCTGTTTCCATTCTTAATCTTTTGAGGAAACACTGAATTGCATAGTTGTGATAACTTGAAATCTCATTAATAGTGTAATGTTTTGTCCTTCACATCCTCTGAAGCATATATCATTGTTTTTGTTATGGTTTGGATGTAAGGTATCCCCCAAATGCTCATGTGTGAGACAGTGCAAGAAGGTTCAGAGAAGAACTGACTGGGTTATAAGAGTCTTGACCCAATCAGTGATTTAATCCCCTAACATGGATTAACTGAGTGATAACTGAAGTGATAGGGTGTGGCAGGAGAAGCTGGGTATTGGGGCATGGCTTTGGGTATATATTTATATCTGGCAAGTGAACTCTTCATTACTTCCTGATCACCACGTAAAGCTGCTTCCTTCTGTCACACTTTTCCAACATGTTGTTCCTGTCCAACCTGGATCCCTGAGGAACAGAGCCAGCTGTCTAGGGATTGAGATCTCTGAAACTGTGAGCCCTCAAATACACTCTTCTTCCTGTACAGTTGTTCTGGTCATTTCATTTAGTCACACAGCAAAAAAAAAAAAAAAAAAG
>NW_026000078.1:5174981-5196968 GCF_001458135.2 Marmota marmota marmota | reverse complement strand
AAAAAAAAAAAAAAAAAGTGAATAAAACAGTTTTCTTGATGGCTGACATTCTAACTAGACTGAGATAAAAATCTCAATGTGATATTGATTTACATTTCCCTAATTGCTAATATTGTTGAATATTTTTTTTCATATATTTGTTAGCCATTTGTATTTCTTCTTTTTAGAAGTTTTTGTTTAGTTCATTTGCACATTTATTAATTGATAACTATTTTTATGTGTTGTCTTAATATATTCTGGATATTAATTCACAAAAGTAGCTAGCAAAATTCTCCTCCCATTCTGTAGATTCTCTTTTTATCTTGTTTACTTTTCTGAAAACTCTATGATTTAATGCCATCCCACTTATTAACTCTTGGTATTACTTCTTGAATTTTAAGATCCTGGAGGATCTTTTTAGATCTTCTTAGTGTAGGATTATATCATCTGCAAACAGGATAATTTAACTTCTTTCCTATTTTTATACCTTTTATTTCATTCTCTTGTCTAATTGCTATGGCTAAAATTTTTAATATTATAGTAAAAAGAAATGGTGAAAATGAACATCCTTGTCTTGTTTTAAATTTTAAAGGAAATACCTTCAGTTTTTATTCATTAACTTATATTGGCTTTGCTTGCTGTATATAACCTTTATGATATTAAGGTAAATGCCTTCTATTCCTAGGTTCTTCAGTGTTTTCATCATTAATGTGTGATGAAATTTTCTAAAGGCTTCCTCTGCCTCTGTTAAGATGATTATGTAATATTTGTCCTTAATTTGATTAATGTAGCAAACTACATTTATTGATTTTTGTATGTTAAGTCATCCTTTAAACACTGAAATAAAATCAACTTGGTCATGATGTACAATCTACTTGTGTTGCTGAATACAATTTGTTAATATTTTATTCAGGATATATGCATCTTATTTTATCAAGGAAGTTAGTCTGTAGTATTCTTTCCTTGGTGTTCTTTTCTTGATGGATATTTTCTTTGGATATTTGCCCAGTGAAAATGAGATCATTGATTGAAAGGGAAATAAGTAAAAGAATGTGAGGTCAAAGAAGAAAGGCTGGGAAGTAGTGTCCATGGGAGCAAAGTCAACATGCACCCTTCCTCTAGGAAAAACGTTGGCCTGAGGAATAGGAAAATCAAAAACCTACTGAATTGAAGAGACAGGCAGAGTAAACTGGGTGGGTAATATTAACAGTTTTACTAGACAGCATCAAGGGAGGGTCCACTTGACATTAATGATTAGCAATTAAAATTGACAGTAGTCAATGTAGTTCTAACTTTATACACACATATTAAACTTTATACATGAAGATATGAAATAGAGAATTAGACTCCAAGTTTTGTTGTTTATGGATAAAAAAAGAATGAGTTTATAGAGAGATGGAGTAGTGTATAATAGAATGCTAAATAATACTCCATTCAAGATAAACCAATATAAACAGACAGGAGTGAACTGAAGTCATGGGGGGAAAAAGTCAATGAGGAATTGGTATAGCCAATGGATTAAAGATTGTGGTGGATTAAAATTATTTGGAGTTTCATTAGTAGAGTGATTGAGTTGAGAATGTAGATGGTAATGGAAGTATCATCTATCAAGATATAAGAATCATAAAAAAGAGTAACCTAGCCAAGAAGTAGCATAACTTTGGCCACCCACAAATTATCCGTGCTCAAACTTCAGCAATATTTTAATAAAGAGAATAGAAATCCCTCAAACTAATGTCCAAGCCCCAAGTAGTAACAGCTGGTGGGGAATGTTATCTCACTCATGGACATCTATCTTAAAATAAAAGCAGAGACAGTTAACACAAAGGCTGTGGAATCCACACCTATGAGTGCTCTTAATCTAGATGACTCAATACTAATTTACATAATAAAGAATTGTTGAATAAAGAAGAGGAATAACAGAGTATTTTATACAATATAAACTGCCAAATCTACATGGAGAATACCACCACTCTTTTGAGACCTACAGGAAAAGTGAAATCCATAAGACCTGATACAATATGTAGTGTATCAAAATATGTTAATTCTAATATTACTTAATTCTGCAGAGATCAACCTGACTATACCAAACATGTAAGAACATGACAAAATGAAATGTTACATTTTTAAAATATCTTGATATTCATCTATGACTAATTTTTTGAGAATAGCTAAGAATACTATTGTCACACAATGTAATTGATCACTTTAGCAATGATAAAGAAGAAGTCACTTTGGCAATATCTTAAATATTCAAATCACTCAGTATAAATACAAGAAAACAGCTTATATAAATAATGTCACACTGTCAGGGTAACTACATCTTCTAGAGTTTCAATAACCTGAAAAATAGAACTTACCTTTGATACTAATGAACAATTTACCTTAAAAGTGGTAGCTGTGTAAGGATGCTACATTCTATTACTTCAGTGTCTTCAACTGTATAGTGGGAATAATATATACTTTGTTAATTTTCTGAACAGATTATCAGACACCTATTTAACACATTTAAATCATTTATTAATGTCCTCAAAAAATGGCAGGTATTGTTACATATACCTCAGGCCTACTCACAGGTTTTCTCTCTGGTCTGACATGTGATTTAATGATGTTTAGGGAACCAAAACACATTAGAGTATGAAGGACCTGAGACATAACCATTTCAACCTTTGCTTTTCAGAAAAAATACATGAAGTGAAATTGAAAAAGCTTTGTTTTAAAAAAATATTTATTTAGGTAATGCGTTTATTTCCCTATAAATTTATTGTTAAGGTAACCGTCAGTAGACAATGTGTACTATGTCTCCAGAAAATAAACAGGGACAGGGTGTTTGAAATATATTTATCTCATAAAAGAAACCAATATGCTCTCCAGTTTATTTATATTATCAAGACCCAGCTAAAGTTAGTAGGTCAAAGTGAATTAAGGATTTTTGACAATATCTAAGTATGTTTTAATGCATTTTGCAATTTGGCAAATTGTTGAAAATTACAAAAAAAAAAAAAAAAAGACAGAGACATGATCTTTCTTCCTGATAATGAATAACATTAGCTCTGGCTTTTCCCTATATTGCTTGTGGGCATGTGTTTAATTTAATTGAATTGAAATGAAACAGCCACCAAATATAAAATAACCCAAAAAAAAGTTTCTATAAAAAAAGTGCTATAAGTTAAGGGGGAAACTCACTGCACCATATATTTCAATAAATATAAGTAAGATTCCTGGCAAATTAAGGTGTGTTATTTTTATTTTTGAAATGTACATGTTTGTAAGATGCTCGATTTTATGTCAATTTATTTGGGCCATAGTACCAGATATTTGGTGAAACATCATTCTAGATATGTCTGTGCAGATGTTTGGGGGAAGGAAATTAACCATAAAGTTAGTAGAGTTTGAGTAGCAGATTGTCCTCCATAATATGGGCAGACCTCACCTAATCAGTTGAAGATCTCAGCAGAACTGACTTGCTGCTCTGAGCAGGAAGGAATTCTTCCAGCTAACTGCCTTAGCATTCTAAGGGTGACTGCAGTTCTTCCCTGGACTCCAGACTACCACTTACCCTATAGATTTTGGTTTATCAAGCCTTCTCAATCATATAGCTATTTTCTTAAAATAAATCTTTCTCTCTGTCTTTACACACACACACAAACACAAACACATACACATACATATCCTTTTTTGTTCTGTTTTTCTGGAGAACCCTTGACTAAATCTTGTTTTCATTCATTTCTGGTAGAGAGGAAATGGTGGCTGTAACAGTGGCAGCTCAGTATCATACTAAGGCAATATTTAACCATAAAACAAAAAAAAATTCATTTGAACAAAGAATAATGAAAAATAAAAATAAAAGTAAACATTTACCCAGGGCAAAATATGTGTCTCACTGTGTGATTTGAAGATTATAACTGAAAGTGTCTAAGTAGGTTTCACTTGGGTTCATTTTCATAAAACCCAAGTTTCCTATTGTTTTCAAAGTGTTGCAGCATCCATTAAGAGCCCTTATTGATATTACTGTAAGAAATTTAAAAAAGAAAACGAGGTATGAAAACAAAGAAGTACAGCAAAAGATACATTTGCAGTATTGTAATGTGAGGGAGGCTCTGCTCCCAAGCTTATTTGTGAAACAACCAGGGCAGTCATTGAATCTGCCTAACTTTACATACCAACAGTGATTAAACAAATCTTTTTATTTTCCCCTGTAGGCCCTTCACCTGTTCAATACTGAACTGCACTTGGCTCCTAAGATGTGAATGGTAGACAGATTGCAGTTAGCGGGGCTTTTAGTTTCATTCAACCTTTTCTAATTGGAGCCCCAGGCTTGGATCACTCACAAACCACATGCTGTACAACACTGCTTGGATAGATAAATAAGGAGAGAAAATGGAATCAAGAAAGGCAAACTAGGTTTTGAGGAAACGGGCTGAGAAGGTACAACATCTACATGGCCTCCAGCTTCTGACTGTGACTAAGGCTGTGAAGAGGTGATAATGTTCTTCATAGCAGACAGATTTAAACAGGTCCTAAAGGCCAAAGGTAGATTTAAAATTAAATGGCAAACAGTTACTACCAGTGGGAAAGTAGTGCTCTTTGCAGCTCTCTGTATAGAGTGTTGATAACACATGTTACCTCCAGTCCAGCTCTGAACAGTACTGATCTGGGAAGAGAAAACAGTATAAGCAGGTAGCCAATTGCAATAAATTGAGGAGCTCAGAGACTCTGGGGAGGAGCAGCAAAGCGAACCAGCACACAGGAAGCATGCACAGGAAATCTAGGTCAGCCCCCAGGTAGGGTGTAGAATCAGAGGCCTCTGGAAACAGGTTATGACATCATTGTTTATAGCATAGATGACAGTTGTACAAATATAACCCAGTTTGTTCTCAACCTATTTTAAGGATTTGGACATTCTTTTTAAATCTCTCTACAGTTATTTTACTACAAGAAATATTGTACTTTTGTGAACTTCAAACATTTGCTGGTCTTCCTCTCAATTGTAGGTGTTGGTGATGTCTAACATTAGCACCTTAGGCTAAAATAAAACACCTGTGAAAACGCAGCAAACAGAACATAAGTTTAAAATGTATCTGTGCCCTGTTTGAACACCTGGATTTAGACGAAAATTAAACCTGTGCTAACCATTAGCCATCAATTAGTTATTTGTCAAAAAAGAGTATGACAATTTTTTTTTTCATTTTTGAGTCATTTCTCTGGTAATCAATAGAAAAGATAAAGTTTAAAGGAGTAAGTTATTTTCAGAGTTTTCATGAAAAGCTATGAATATTTAACAGTGCACTTGTCAGATAGTAAAGGTATTCACATGAATAAGTTTTAATGTGTAAAACAAATCCCTGAATATTTCTTTTATTATCACACATATTTTTTAGATGTTGGAATAAATCACCTCCAGAGGGTTCATACCCTGTAGTAAAAAAAGACTTTCTCTTCACCAATGAACTAATCTCAAAGAAATGGAGTATTCTTTTCTACATGCTAGGTATGTGTGACACATTGTCTCTTATCTTTACAGTTCACTCTAATTAGTGATTGGACTCTGTCCTTTATCTCTTCTATTAAGCATGTGTGTTAGTCAGCTTTCTGCTGCTGTGACACAATACCTGACAAAAGTGATCTAAAAGGAGGAAAGATTCATTCTGGCTCACAGTTTCAGAGGTTTCAGTCCATGGTCATTCAGTTCCAATGTTTCTGGGCCTGGGTTGAAGCAGAATATCACAAAGGTCACGGTGTGACAGGGCAAAGTTGCTCACCTCATGGAGCCTGAGGAACAAAGAGAGGGGAATAGCTAAGGCACCACAACTCCAGTGTCCTACTTCCTCCAACTAACCCCCACCTCTTAAAGTTCCTACCTCTTTCCAATAGCACCACCAGCTGAGGACCACACCTTCAATAGAGGAGACTCTGGGTAACATTCTAAATCCAAATTGCAACAGCAAGAATGCCACATTCTGGAAATTTGATGACAGGTATTTTTTTGTGTGTACACACACACCCATTCACTTACTATAACATACACATACACATACACATCTAGAAAAAACCCTGGCACAATGACTACTTTATAACTTATTATCTATCATTACTGCAATCATAATTTACTCTAATTTATTCATTCCATTGATATATCAATCAAATCTCCATCATCTTCCATTTAAATTTTTGCAAGAGCTTCCTATATAGTATTTTCCTCCAATCTTCACTCACCTCTAGTTCATGCATCATTGGCACTGTGACCTGTTTTTACATTTTACCCCCATGCCAAACTGGTTATATCATCTCATTAAAATTATTCAGTTTTTTCAGTCTTCTTCAAGAGAAAGTCAAAATTATTTTTACAACATTGATATTCCCTGTAATTTGACAGCTTCCGATTTTTATTTGGTATCTTCAAATTTATGTTTTAACCACATGGAACAGTTAGTATCTCATTAAATATAGTCTTATTCTTTCTATGAGAATATCTTTGCAAATTATACTTAATTTGCCCATTATACTGTATTCTTTAACACTAAAATTAAACTCATCTTTCAAAACTCAGTCACCCATAAAATGTTATTAACCTTCCCTACCCCATTTATGTTTTATGTGTTTTATGGCTCCAATATCAAAGAATTTTTACTTATTTAAGGCATTTCCATGTTGTATTGAAATTGTGTAATTACTTCTTAACTAGCTTATAAGCTCTGTTATTGCTATTCTGGATTTTATTTCAGAATTTTCAGAATCTTTCTGCATAGCATGTTGAACATAGCACTTTCTTGGTAAGCTTTTATTGGAATGATACAATTTTTTAAATTGTGGGCTCTCTAGGACCCCATGAATCATGTGACGAATAATAAAAATGTTAGTAAAAGCAACTTATGCTGAAAGACACACATCAGCAGTAAGGAGCACCAGAATTTGGATCCTGAATAGGGGATGGAGAACCGTACTTGAACAAGACAAGAACATACTGAACACTACTCAATATTTGGTGTGTGCTGATAAGTAAACATTAACAAAATTAAAAATAAGAGGAGGGCTTAGGTTCTAGCTCAGTGGTGGAGTACTTGTGGAGCATGTGTGAAGCAATTCTCAGCACTGCACATAAAGAAATAAATAAGGGTTCATCAACAACTAAAAAAAATATAAAAGAAATAAAGGGAGACAGCAAGCACATGGGTAATTCAGAAATATATCACAAAATATACTTCTTTTAAAAATGCCTTCTTGTTGTATATGCTTCTGTTTTCTTATTTAAACTTTTTATTATAAATGGACAAACTATAGCTGTGCATATTTGAGTATAAAGTGATGTTATGACTTATCAATATGATATGGAATAATTAAATCAAACTAACATGTCCATCACCTCATATACTTGTTTTTTTTTTTTTTGTGTGGTAACAAAATTGTTAATTTACACTGAGATTTTGAAATGCACAGAATATTATCACTATTATTGTATTTGTGACATTGAATGAAATATCTGAAAGAAAATAACTTATTTCTCTTGTCTAATGGAAGGTTTGTATCATTTGACCATCATCTCCAGTTTCTCATCTCTCAACCTCTGAAAAACCTTCATTGTACTTTTTGCTTTTATGAATTTGAGATTCTAGACATATTGAGATCATGTGGTATTGGTGTCCTGTGCCTTAAAGATTTTACTTGGCATAAGGTTCACCAGTTCCATCCACATCATCAATAATGATTTTTTAAGCCAAATAGTATTCTACTGTGTGTTTGCCACACATGTACTTATCCATTCACTTCTTGATGGAAACTTAGGATGATTCTATGTGAATTGTGCATTAGAGTGCTGCAATGAGCGTGGGAAGATAGCCATCTTCTTGTCACATTGGCTTCATATATTTTGGGTTAAAATGCAGAGGTGAGATTGCTGCCTCAATTGTTAATTTCATTTGTAGATTTTGGAGATGCCAGTTTTCCATAGTGGCTAGACTAATTCACATTCTCATCAACAGTGCACAAGGGTTACCTTTCTTCAGATCTTTACCAATACTTATTTTATCTTTTTCGTAATGGCTTCTCTGAAAGGCATAAAGTGGTATCATTGCAGGTTTAATTTCATTCCCTTAATGACTAGTCATGTTGAATACTTTTTTTAAGTTACTTGGGAGCCATACGCATATCTTGTTTGGAGAAATGTCTGTTCAGGACACTGGACCATTTTTAAAATTATATTACTTATTTTCTCACCATAGTGTTGTATTTTTCATGTTTTTTGTGTTAAACCCTTATCAGATATGTGTCTTGCAAATAATTTTAAATTCATAAATTATCTCTTCATTCTGTTTTTCCTTTGTAATAAAGAAGCTTTTATTTTAATGTAATCCCATTTATCTATTTTTCTTTTGTGGCCTCCCCATAGATTTGACAATTCAATATTTTTAATTGTATTTGCTTCTTAATTCACTGTTCAATTAATATTCATTTTCCCTGTGAGGATATACCCACAACTATGTACTACCTGTTCAACTTAGTATTATATGTCTAATGTACTTATGACATTTTAGCTATATGTAATTATGAATATCTTCCATAGTATTATACAGGTGAGTGTCCCTGATTCAAAATTTCAAAATTTAAAATACTTCAAAATATCAAACATTTTGAGTATCTTCATGAGATCACAAGTAGATAATTCAACAATATAAAACTCATTTGCATGTACAAAGTTGTTAGAAATATTGCATAAAATTTATTATGGACTATATATAGAGAGGGATTATAAAACACAAGTTAATTTTGTGTCTGGACTTGAGTCTCAACATGGAGCTATCTCATTATGATGTACAAATCTTCCAAAACCTAGAAGACATCTGAAATCTGAAACATGTCTAGTTCCAAAAGTTTTGGATAAAAGATGCTCACATTACATAATTATTTTGCCAAATAATTTCATAAGTACTATAAAAATAATATCATAGGTTAATAAATAAAATAGAACCTGTCTTTTATAAGAACTAAATTATTAAGGAAGAATCAGAACATTCATTAAGCAGTAGCACTCTAACTTCTTCCTACATGAAAATTATTTAAAAATGATTTCCTCAATTAGGAAAAGGAGTGGTAAAGTTGTAATAATAAATTAATTAGAAAAAATCTGTATAAATGAAGTGTTTGTAACATAGTCCACATGATTTGTTCAGGAAATAATTTTATAAGTGGTTTATAATGTTAAGTAGAAAAGTAACAAGTTATATATAATTTTTATTTTACTTATTTATTCTTTCTTTTCTTTTCCTTTTTTTTTTTTTGAATCAGGAATTGAATCCAAGATTGCTTAACCACTGAACCACATATCCAGCCCTCTTAAAAAAAATTAAGACAGTGTTGGTCCGGCAAAGTTGCTTAAGAACTCACTAAGCTGCTGAGGCTGACTTTGAACTTAGAATCCTCCTGCCTCAGCCTCCTGAGCAGATGGGATTACAGGTGTGTGCCATTTCACCTGGCTTACAATTTTTATACTAAAAAAGTGCTACATCAAAATCTTTTGCTTAGATTTTGGCTGAATTACTGTTTACTCTTCTCATAAATAATTCCAAGTAAAACAACTGAACAGAAATATGAATTTTGTTATGGCTTTTTGTAAATGTAGACAAACCACCATTATAAAGACTTTTGTTGTTGTTTTTTGTATGTTGGATTTATTTTTACACTTTTTGTTCACAGTGTTCCACAAAATGAAACTTCTTTCATGTAAAAAATTATTAAAACTATTGTATAAAATTACCTTTATGCTATGAATATAAGGTGACAATAAAACATAAATGGATTTTTTGTTTAGACTTGGGTCCCAAGTTTTGTTTACAAAAAGGTGTTATATCAATCTTTTGCTTAGATTTTGGTTGAATTAATAATTACTTTTCACATATATAATTCCTAATAAAGTAACTAGTCTCTAAAAACATTTTAAATTTTGATAGGACAATATTATCCTTTTGTACAAGTTACTTTAGTTAAGAGATAACTTTGTGTTTACAAGTTGTGTCTGTGAATTTGTTTTCCTCCTAATATATTCATTTCTAGGGAAGGCATAGTTTTTGCAACGTTTCTGATTAATATATACATGAACAAAATTTGCTGGAACATAAAAGCTGCTATTCAAGTGTGTATTTAATATGGTTTAGTTAATACAAAAATACACACATAATCATGTCTAGGAGAAACATAACAGAACTATCATTAAGTGAAATCTACTGCTGGATAATTTTTATTATTATAATTATATTATTTTGTATTCTTAATACATATAAACAGAGTATCCTATTTTTATGTTTTATATTTTATTTTGTCATTAATTTTATTGAGGAATAATTTATATATCACTATGTAAACAATTATGTGCAATTAAGTATAGACTTGACTGAGGGTTTCTTTTTTCTTAATATTGGTTTATTTTTACATAACATTACAAAGCATGGAATATAATTTGTTCTAAATTGATCACCAGTTGTTATGGTTTAGATGTGAGATGCCCCCCCCAAATGCATGTGTAACAACACAATGTAAGAGGTTTAAAGGAGAAATAATTGGGTTATGAAAATATCAACCAGTGAATTAATCCCCTGATGGGATTAACTGAGTGGGGATTAAGGTGGGTAGGGTGTGGCTAGAAGAAGTGGATCATTAAGTGCATGCTTTTGGGATATATATATATATTTGGTGAGCTGAGCTTAGTGTCTCTCTCTCTCTCTCTCTCTCTCTCTCTCTCTCTCTCTCTCTCTTCCCTTACTGATCATCATGTGAGCCACTTCTCTCTGCTACACCAACAAGATCTTTTGCCTCACCTTGAGCCCTGAGGAATGCAGCTGGCTCTGCATGGACTGAGAGCTCTGAAACCACAAGCCCCCAGATAAACTTTTCCTTCTCTACAATTGTCCTGGTCAGGTCTTTTAGTCACAGCAGCAAAACAGCTGACTAAAACACTAGTATTTCCTCTTTCTTTCCTGTCCTCCATCTTCCTATTCCCTTCCTTCTACTTTAGTAATCTTTCTGCTATTTACTTATATATTTGTTTAAATAGTGTCTTGTGGATATACATATCATGGTGAGATTCTCTGTGGTATATTTATATATGTACATAGAAAAGTTAGGTCAGATTTATTTCACTGTCTCTCCCTACTCCATTGAATGAGTTTCCCAGATATATATACATCCATGAACTCATCATCACAATAAGGATGAAAATCCGTCCATCATTCCCAGAAGTCCCCATTCTTCTTTCTATTCCTGATTTTAGACATTCTGTTTTTCATTATCCATTACTTTGAATTTTACAAAAGTGAGATAATATAGATGAAGTTGCAAAGTTTAAGTTCCTTTGTTCTTATCTTCTTTCTTCTCAGAATGAGTGTGAGCACTGGGATGAAACATTTATATGTTAGAACCAGGTGTCTGGGCTCAGGACACAAAACCCCCAACATGGGATATCTGGCATATTGAGTATGTTAAGTCAAAGGAAATTGAGAAAAGAGGGAAAGCAGGAAGATTAGTCCCTCACCTCCCTCCTGCTTCTCCTGAAACCAGGACTTAAGACCCTCATTCCTGGGGGATCCTCTCTATATCCAGAGGTCAAGAATATGAACCAGCAGATTTTGCAAAGTTCCTCCACTTTATTACCATTAGATCCTTCACATTTTCTGTCCATTCAATCTTCTGTACAATTTTCCATAAAAATAGTTGTCCCTGGGTTTCATTCTTCATTTTTGAAGACTCACATCACACAAATTCGTCCTTAAATAAATCTGTATATTTTTCTGTTGTTAATCTGTCTTTACTTTAGAGATGTCACCCATGAACCTTGCATAAAGAAAGGTTTGTTGGGAAATTTTTATAGATTTCAATTACTTCATTTGTAAATGGTGATACTAATGCTAATTTTAAAAGGTAATTTAAATATGATATAAAGATGTAAAAATGTAGTACTTAATTAGGAATATGGTAGATATGAATAATATTGTTTTCTGAACAATTATTATCAAGTATTTATTATTTTTCTGATTTTTATTTTCACCTAATATCTTTTCTAAATGTATAAATGGTTTCTGAATAAGAAATTTACTTCTCATTCTTTTGGCTCTAGAATTGTAATCAATTGAAGTGGAGCTGCTCAAAAGACTAAGTAGGATCTTTGCATAACTACTTCCATATCTTTTTTTTACTTAGCAATTTATTTATTTCCCTTGAAAGAGAGAAGTATTTTAAATCTTACCATCTTCAACCTATCAAAATTCTCCTTGAGAGACTACTCATGCAATACTTTAACAATGGAGAAGATACAGTGGAAGATTAGAAGGCATAAATTGGTTCAATAGCAGGACTCCTCACCAAGACTACTATTGCTAACTGACTGACTTAGCAGCAGTGTCCCCAAAATGAAGCCTCAATATGTCACCCTTCTTCAAGGAGATAACAACCACTGGATTTAACGATTCATCATTCCTATACCCATTGCTTTAGGTATGCAGTTAGTCCTTCGTGTATCTATCACTCTAGGTATGCTGGATTATTTGTGTAATGTTGCCAAGGCAAGATGTTCCCACTAGTGAGTAGATAGAGATTTGCATTGAGCTTGAAAGACCACTGTGGCTTTTCATGACACTAGGTTACACAGACACATAAATGACTTACTGTGCTGACAAGTGTAATTGATATTGATCATGTTACTATATTACTTGGTAAAGTGGCAATTGGTAAAAAATTAGTGCAAAGTCTTTGGTGTTTCCATGATGAATAACAGTAACAGGAAATAGCAGCACTGCAATGGACAAGGCTAAGAAAAATGGCTTAGGATACTCCTTAATGAAGTTCTGTCACACCACCAGGCAAGTCATCTGGCTGAGCTAACACATTCACCAAAGGTGAGAAAAATGTAAAGCGGTGATAATGAATTTTCACCCAGTAAAAACTATGGCACTGGACACTGTAGCTTATTTCACTGACCTCCATATTACTTGTTTTTAGAGAGAAGAGGTGAATGTCACATGGAACAAATGAGAGCTGGAGTAGCCTTGAAGAAATAGTGAACTGAAAGGGGTGTCAATAGATAATACTTTTAAAGAAAAACTAAACCTCATTAACAACAGAATTTATACAGAAAAGAACCCCTACAAATGAAAACAATGTAGCAAAACTTTTAATAAGAAATCAATTCTTTTTCACCACTAAGCTATTTATTCTGGAAAGAAGACATAAATGTAGAGAATGTAGAAACATTTTAAATTATATATCATACATTATTAGACATCAGAGAAAACACACTGGAGAGAAGCTTTACAAATGAGACCATCGTACCATTCCTCTAAGAAAGAGTCAACATTTAATCCTCACCACAATAACCATAGAAGAGACAAAGTTTTGAAATGTGAAAATTAACAATGTGACAATGCCTCCAAAATTTATTCACCAATACTCAGCACCTGTGGATACATACTGGTTAAAGAGAATACAAATGGAAAAAAAACATTTCATAACCACATGTTTCTTAAACACTACTGATTTGGGGAGGATTCATTGTGCCCAGAAACCCTAAAAAGTTAAATCATATTTTGAAAACGTATTCAAATTTTAAATTCATTGAACATCTGAAAACTCATACCAGTAGTGAACATTGAACAGATTTTGTCCAAAATGTATGCCTTATATAAAAATGAATCATTTATAATAAACACTTTGACAAATGTGAAAAAAAAATAGATTATGATTGTACAAAGGCATGCACTCTAGGTGGTTATTTTGGTGGCACAGGCCACATTCCTTCAGGCTAACTCTGATTTAATTCAAAGCTCTGGTGTATAGTACTTGAATACAGATAATCCCATCTCCCTTCTCAGGTGCCTGCCAACCATCTGTTTTGTTTGTTTATTGCTATTGTTTTTGTTTGTTCCAGGGACCTATCTGAAGTCATAGAAGGCTTCTGAGCTTTTCCACATATGTAGCCTAAAAAATGCATAGAAATGCCCCCGTGGGGGACATTGTGTTAATCAGCTTTCCATCACTGCGGCAAAAATACCTGATAAATAATTATAAAAAAGGGTTTATTTTGGCTCACTGTTAGAGAAGTTTCTATTTATGATTTCTTGGTTCCATTGCCTTTGGGTCTCTATAGTAGAAAGCACAGGGCAAAAAAAACTCCTCACCTCATAGTGGCCAGAAAGTGAGGCATCAGTAAATAAATGGGCAGGTCTCTATTTTATGGTAAAATTCTGAGCACATTCTGCAAAATTATTCAGACTATTATCAGCAGAGTTGTACCTCGGTTGCCCTCAGGAAGAACTAGTTTGTTCATGAATGAATGATTTTTGGTATTTTCTCCTTACCCATTCAATATGTTTCAGTTTCTTATTATAGCTTCTTGTGATTAACTCCCACATAAACCAACTACAAACAACTCCATGTTGCAGTCTGTGTCTCAGGGAAAACAATAAACACAGAACACATAGTTTAGTAATTATTTTGGTGGAATACTTTTGGGATTCATTCATTGTTGCTGTGGATTATGTGTACATAGTATGGGTATCTGTGTGTATTTCGGTGAGTGTAAGACAGAGGATGGAATTGAATAACAGGTACCATTTACTTTGCTGGGTTGTAAATGAACACAACAAAAATTATTCTACCCTGAAGAAATTTCTGAAAAGGAAGTTATTTAATTTGTACTAGTAATGTAAGTAGAGTACAGTATTGAAGAGAGAGAACACCCCAGAAATACGTGAGAAAGGTACAGGCCCCCACATAAAAACCCTTAAGACCATTGATTAGGTAAGCAAGGATTGACTTGAGATGATTTTTTGTCTTAAGAAAGGCATGATGGTATCACTTTACTTAGTTGAGAAATGATAGTACACTGAAATAACATAGCAGACTATGATTTGGGGGGAAAACAAAGCATAGTAAAAAAAATACTATGATGTAGAGGTCTCAAGGCTTGCAGATTGATTAAGAGCAAACTAATAAAACAGAGAATATAAAGTTTCCTTCTGGATTTCTTGTTTGATCAGCTGTGTCAATGGTGTAACTTAGCTGAGATGGGGATTAGTGAATTTGAGATTTGAGGTGAGACAGAAATCAAGAATTCTTATTTGGTCATGCAAAATTTGAGGGATTTCCAGACATTAATTGCAGATATTAAAAGGCAACTGTATTCCTGAGAATTCAGCCGAGAAGTCAATTTGCAGAGAATGTTCTAAGAAGAAAATAGTGGATTTATTTTTTAAGCTTGAACAGCACAACTACAGGAAATGACAGTCATACCCCATTATAGTAAGCAGAAACAATAAATATAGAAAGGTGTTATTCTGGTAACATGAAAGACAAAAAAGAAAATCACAACCAGTTTTGAACAGTAGAGATACGTAACTACATTATGTCTGTTCTAGGCAGCAGACTAATGTTTCTATATTAATAATGGAAAACCACCCAAAAGAAATATGACAATTTTATGTACTAATATGTTCCAGTTAGTGCATCTTATAAATCCTTTTTTAGATTTAAAGCAATATTCAGGTATTGACATGAAATGGATTTTTTTTAGTGTTCACTAAGCAAATGCTATATAAATATTAAAACATTTCTCTGAAGGGTTGCCAAAACACTAACTTGTACCAGAACTGTCGGGTTCCAAATAGGATGGTTGTGATCATGAACTAAATAAGTAACTTGCCATTAAACCTCCTATTCCATGGTGGATATATAAAAAGAAGAATTGGAGTGTTCTTTGGAAGATAGCTTTGAGAATTATAGTCCAGTCATCCCCTGAGTTTGTTTATATAGGTCATATTTCATGTTTTTTTGTTTGTTGTTTTTTTAAGGAAAAAAAGGGAGTCTGTTCATTCAAATAGTTTTTTTTTTTTTTTTTTTTTTACTAAATTAAAGTCACTTCTATTCTTAGGTGGATTTTTTCTCAATATATTCCTACTTGTGATTTTGTGAAAAGGCAGCTGGACAGAAAGATAGACAAAACTTCCCAGAAAACCATCTGTGCTGTAGTTATTTCATCTACTTGTTTTTCTTTCATGCTTGTACATTTTCTTCAGTCCTGATCTAGAATAGATAGGTTTTATCTCATCTAAGTCTAACTACTGTTTTCAGGATATCAGCAAGATAGAATGAATGAACCTAAATATGAGTGTAGAAGTGAATCTTCTGAGCTCTATATGGAAAAAGAAGATATAGAATGCAAAATCATCTGAATAAGCAGGAAAATTTAAAATTTGAACTTTTTCCTCTTTTTGAATGACCACTCAGTTATGGAGCTTGAGGGCATCACCTCATTGGTTGCCTCTGATTTAATCAGGTCTTGAGGTCTTTAAGTCATGAGATTCTGTGTATCTGAGAAAATAACTTGAATACACCAGGAATTCTATAAAATAGCTTAAAAAGAATATGAGGAGTTCATTTACTCTTTTTAAAAACCAGTGTAGAAAAAATACTTTGTGTTTTGACAGGCGGTAAAATTATAAATAGAAAGTTAATAGGATTCCTAAATTTTTACCAGCACACAATACTTCACTTTAATGTCTTATTAATATACTCCAGGATTTTGACACCAATATATAGGAAAAATAAGATACATTCTATTTGAATTAGGACAGATTTGTAGTAATTTATTGTCAGGAGTGTATGCAACCATCTATAGTATAATATGAGGAAGAATTTTCCATTAACCTACTGAACTGAAATTATCAATCTGAAATTTTCTAATGATGTAGTTACTGTAAGATTTTATTTAAAAAGGGAGAGAAGAGAGAGAGAGAGAGAGAGAGAGAGAGAGTGAGAATCATCATGAGAAGCAAAAGGAAAAGCTTAGTTAAATATTTTAGTTAATATTTTTAACTAAAATTAACTAAAAATTTTAACTAAAATGTTTAGTAATTTTTTTAACTAGAAAAATCACTAAAACAGCTACAAGAACTTTGTAACAACCATTCTCTTCTCTTTTTCTCACACTTTGCTTTAATAAGGGAAGAGTTTGTCTTTGTACAATTGACTCATTCCTCCACGTATGTTTGAATCACAGTCACTCCTGTTTTAACAATAATTTGTTACTGTCAAATATTACCTCTCTCTCCTATATGGCTTCCTTCCTCTCTACAGCATCCATTAAAAGAGCATTTATAATTTTCTGTAGACTTCACAATTCTTCAGAATCTCTGCCCTCTTCTTCCCCATAGCCATGCTTGAAGGTACTCTCAGTGTCTTATTTCCTATGCTCCAAAATGGGGTCTGGTCCCTACACCTCCAAGAAAACATTCCATCTAAATTCAATTCATTTGAGCAAATACATAGGAAATGTTTACTGTGTGACAGACATTGGGACAGTATTAGAGGATACAACTGGTAAAGGACTGCAAATGTCACTGCTTCTCTAGAGACAGAGAAAATAAAACAAATATTAATCTTCACAAAGAGTGGTAAGGATCTAAAGAACAAACATGGGATGTGAGGAGTAGTTACCTACCTAAGTAGTGAAGGATATTTTTGTGTGTGTTTGTGTATAGGTGAAAATTAAGATGAAATTCAAACCAGTCATATCTGAGAATAAAGGGCTCCTGTAAAAGCACAAGTTTGCAGAGATTTTGGGGTTCTTGTAAGTCCAGTAGAAATAGCATCTAGTAATTAGGAGGGTTCAAGAGAAAAGGAATACAACAATAGGTTCTGGGTCATTAGTGGTTTATGATGAATAGTAAGAAGTTAGGATTTTGTCTAACTTGTGAGGACAAGTTATTGAAAGTTTTTAAACAAGGGAGACATTATCATGTGGGATTTTGTCTTTTAAGATACTGAATGGAGGTCAGGCCCAGTAATGCATGCCTGTAATCCCTGTGACTCAGGAGGCTGAGGTAGAAGGAAAAGTTCAAGGCCAGCGTTAGAAACTCAGTGAGACCCTCAGCAACTTACCAAGACCCTAAACAACTTACTGAGACTCTGTTTCAAAATTAATTAATCAATTAATTAAATGGGCTGGAGACATAGCTCAGTGGCAAATTGCCCTGGGTTCAATGACAATACCTCTCCCCACCAAACCAAACCAAACAAACAAACAAACCAAAAAACAAACAAACAAACAAACAAAAAACACAAAGAGGGGTGTGGGGGAGGAAGAAAAGAAAGGAAAAAAAAGATAATGAAATGAAATTGCCTGACTAAGTCCAAGAAGGGGAGAATGCAAAATATATTTTGGAAATGTAAAGGGCTGAGACTTGTTAAGATAAAGAGTTTGAGAAGTGGAAAATAGTAGGATCAGTGAGAATCTCCAGATTCTCTTTGATAAGTAAGTCTATCCTGAAGACAGGAGGACAGGGAGGTCTCTAGTCAAGTTGCAGTGTGATTGTGGGAGCTAAGGAGAAAGGGTGCCAAAAAATTCCCTCATGATAACCTCAAACAAATCAGTTTAATGCATGTTGTCGATTTTTTCCACTTGATCTCCATTACTTGACCCAACTCATTCATTTGACCCTCTTTCAACCACAGTCCTTTAGATTGTCAGAAACAGCAGTTTCTTTTTTCTTTTCTGTTCATTTGTTTTCTCTTTCCTACTGGCCAGGCTGCTCACTATTTGCTTTATTTTACAGTTTTCTTTGTTATCAGGAACTCTGTATTTTGGATTTTTCACAAGATTCTGACCCAGGCTCTTTTTTTTTTTTTTTGTCTTATGTTCAGCTTGGATGCAGGAATAGTTTTATAGTTTTATCCTTTTGGTGTGCTATAATAAAACTTCCATAGACTGGATGACCTTAACAACAAATATTTATTTTTCACAATCTTGACGCTGGCCACTCCCAGATTAAGGCATAACAATTTCAGTGTGTGGTAAGGGCCTGCTTCATGGCTCACGTGGGACCACATTTTGCTGTGTCCTCACATGGTGGCAAAGCCATGGAAGCCTTCTGCTGCATCTTATGGCAGGGAACTAATCCCATTCACAGGACTCTGCTCTCATGACCTGAGTACCACACAAAAGCCTAACTTCCAGATACCTTTACATTAGGGATGAGGGTTCAACACATCTATTTTGGAGGAAGGCAAAAGTTTAGGCTACAGTAGGAATCTATATTCCTCCTACATGTTTATGTACTGACAGATATAAAATATATATTCTTCAGACATCCATTTTGAACCAAAGGATCATCTTCACCTCTCAGCTCAATATCAATGTTTTGATAACTCAGAGCTTCCTTTTTTAATATTTATTTTTTAGTTGTAGTTGGACACAATACCGTTATTTCACTAATTTATTTTTATGTGGTGCTGAAGATCGAACCCAGCGTCTTGCACGTGCGAGGCGAGCGCTCTACCGCTGAGCCACAACCCCAGCCTTATAACTCAGAGTTTCAATATCAAAATATTTATAACAGGGGCTGAGGTTGTGGCTTAGTGGTAGAGCACTTGCCTAGAAGTGCAAGGCCTTGGGTTCGATCCTCAGCACCACATAAAAATAAATAAATAAATAAATAAATAAAGGTATAAGAGAAAATATTAAAAACAGATATACCAATTGTTGTGGTTTGGATGTGAGGTGTCCCCCCAAATCTGTGATTAACACAGGAATTTTCAGGGGCAAAATGATTATATTGTGAGAACTGTAACCTAATTAGCCCATCCTAGTTTGAATGGACTGACTGGGTTTAACTGTAGGCAGAAGGGATGTGGCTGGAGGAGGTGGGTCACAGGGTTTTGCCCTGGAATGACTTATACCCTTTGAGACCCCTTCCCTTGTCACTGCTTCCTGACCCCACTCATGTGCTGAACAGCTTTTCTCTGCTAGAAGCTGCCTCCATAATGTTCTGCCTCAAGCTGGACCCAGAATTATGGAGTCAGTCATCTATAGACTGAGACCTCTGAAACTGTGAACCTCAAGTAAAGTATTCCTCTTCAAATTTATTCTTGTCAGATATATTGGTCACTGTGACACAAAAGTTGACTGAATGAACCCATAATCTCCTGATCACTTAGACTCAATTATATTTCTAGTTGTTTCTTTCAGAAACCCAGAAATCTTCATTCACTTCTCTTTTATTCAAACAATCTTATTAATCCCATCAAAATAATTTATTCAAAAATAGTTTTGAAATGAATGTTAATCTGCAAACCCTCTGCCATGTTTTGTGACTTTGGTGACAACGACAACAACAAAAAAATAGAACATGAAACTTCTATTCATGGACCCTTACCAAGTAAAGAAGGACAACATGTTGTTATAATCACATAAAAAAATATATGCTTACAGGTGGAGTTGGTGGCAGTTTCCTATAATCCCAGCTGCTTGGGAGGCTGCAACAGGTGGACTGCATGTTCAAAGCCAGCCTTAGCAATTTAGTGAGGTCCTAAGCAGCTCAGTGAGACCCTGTCTCTAAATAAAGTACAAAATAAGTGCTAGGGATGTGACTTAGTGGTTAAGACCCTTGGATAAGTTTCTGGTACCAAAAAAACCAAAAACGTACGGATTGTTATAAAGAGGATATGCTTTTAGTTTAAAGGGTTATAATAAAATAACCCAGTTTAGATTTATAAAATTCAGAATAGATTTTTCTGTGGAAGTGCTGGGGTACTCTGTTTCCTTTCTTTTTAATTCATCTACATATTTTTTTTGTCCTGCCCACCTGCCTTTCCTCCCTTTCCCACCAGTCCCCTCCTGGAGATTAAACAGTGGTGTTGTGTATGACAGACACAAGCTGTACCACAGAGATGTGTCCACAATTCCTATCCACAAATTATGCTCATCACCAAGCCACCAGTTTTTACTTAAAGTTTCCTTTTTTATACTAATTATTCTTTCTATATTACCCCTTTCTTTCCCTACATTCCAATTTGTGCTCAAAAAATAACCTTTAGGATTAATAAAAATCCTTGTATGCATATATTATTATTTCCTAACATAAAACTTTGTAGAGGGTTTCATTTATTTTCTTAATGAAAATCAAGACTTTTTATATCTTCATCTCAGAACCCATTACCCCAACTAATTACATTTCTTCATGCATAATTTTTGTTACAGTTTCTTAACAGACTCCTGCCCTACTCTGTGAGTCCTCTTTACCTGAATAACTCAGTCTTTAAATATCAGTCTGTAATTCTAATATTTCCTATATATTTCTTTGATCTCACAAGATATTTAACAATCTTGCCCAAATTAAATATATTCACGCTGCCGAATTGTACCTTCCTGCAATCATGGTGATTTTGTATATTCATTATTTGTGTAATTATTGACTGAGTATCCATCTTTTTTGATATATTATAAACTCAAATATGGCAGAATATTTAATTGTTTTGTCATTATTTGCATTTACTGTACTTAGAAAAGTATCTTGCTACACCAAAAAGATCTCAGTAAGTAATAATTAAATGAATGAATGTCTACTATAGTGTCATCTATAACTGGGCCAGATTCAGTGCAATGATGAAATATGGACATTTGAACCACAATGAAATCAACTTATTTTAAAAAAATGATGAATTTCAATATGTAAATGAAGGGGCAGAGCCGCCCCCCACCCCCCGCGCCTGCCAGGTAGGCGGAACTGTGACCACCGACAGAAAAGGCCCAGTGGCCCCCGGAGGGGCAGAGCTGCCAACCACTCCTGCAAGGTAGGCGGGCCTGCGACCCACCGGCAGAACAGGCGCAGCGGCCTGCTGAGAGGCAGAGCCGTCCCCTCCCCCCGCGCCTGCAAGGTAGACAGAACTGTGACCACCCACAGAACAGGCCAGACCTGCAACCGACAGACAGAACAGGCCCAGTGGCCTGAGGAAGGGTAGAGCTGACACCCCCCCGCGCCTGCAAGGTAGGCGGACCTGCGACCCACTGGGAGAACAGCCCCAGAGGCCTGCAGAGGGGCAGTGCCGCTGCCTGCGCCTGCAAAATAGGCAGAACTGCAACCACCGACAGAACAAGCCTAGTGGCCCGCAGAGGGACAGGGCCGCCGCCCGCGCCTACAAGGTAGGCGGACCTGCTACCGACCGGCAGAGCAGGCCCAGCGGCCTGCCGGC
>NW_026000078.1:5170871-5174100 GCF_001458135.2 Marmota marmota marmota | reverse complement strand
CAGGGAAATGGATGGCATTAGAGCAGATTATGCTAAGTGAAGCTAGCCAATCCCTAAAAAACAAATGCCAAATGTCTTCTTTGATATAAGGAGAGTAACTAAGAACAGAGTAGGGTCGAAGAGCATGAGAAGAAGATTAACATTAAACAGGGATGAGAGGTGGGAGGGAAAGGGAGAGAGAAGGGAAATTGCATGGAAATGGAAGGAGACCCTCAGAGTTATACAAAAGTACATACAAGAGGAAGTGAGGGGAAAGGGAAAAATAATACAAGGGGGACAAATGAATGTCAGTAGAGGGGGCAGAGAGAGAAGAGGGGAGGGGAGGGGAGGGGGGATAGTAGAGGATAGGAAAGGCAGCAGAACACAACAGACACTAGTATGGCAATATGTAAATCAATGGATGTGTAACTGATGTGATTCTGCAATCTGTATATGGGGTAAAAATGGGAGTTCATAACCCACTTGAATCAGAGTGTGAAATATGATATATCAAGAACTATGTAATGTATTGAACAACCAACAATAAAAAATTAAAAAAAATGTAAATGAATACATGGATAATAATTTGATAGTTTATAATTAATTAATAAAAGATCTATAATATGACACAGGGTATATATCAATTATTCTTTAACACAGTTCAATTAAGTTTATAAAAATCACTGAGTAAAATTTCAAATCAGTATTTGATACTCTGCTGATACTGTTTTTTTCACATGATTATTCAAATATTTCTTTAAAATATTAATTACATATTTGTTCTAATTTTGTTAGGATAAAAATTGTTTATTAATTAGTCAATCAATGTGGGTAATTGAAATTTGGTAATTTTTTTTTTGTTTTTGAAATTGGAAGATACTATTAACTGATATATAGTTATTATCATTAAAACTTATCTCTGTTAATATATGAAGGTTAGATAGGTACATGTTCACTCAAATATATAAAGTAAATTCTTGAAACAATAGGTAATTTTTTTTCTATTCTGCATTTCCAAAATATCTTCTGCATAATATGATTAAAGTATACTTACTTATTTCTTTCAAAATGTTTTTACCTTTAGGGTGAGAAAAAAGCATTTGAATGCATTTTTAATTCATTTAATGCATACTGTTCAAACTCTGTGGATAAGAAATTTCCTTATTGAAAATAAATAAAATATACAAATGTAATACAGGCAAATGAAAAGAAAAATCCATTCTGAGAATGAGAGAATAAATTTAAATGGATTTTTCTATTAAAATGCAAATATTTAACAATTATACTCCAGTTTTGGAATTGCTTCTCTTTGATTGTACTTAACATGCTCTTGACTTAAGCACTTTTTTGTTCCCTTTGCTTAGGGTACTTGTCCCTCATATAACTTGTGCAAGTCATGTTTTTTCTGTAGATGATCACTCAAACATTACCTCCCTGGTCACACCATCCCACAAAATTTGCTGTCTCCCTCATCTAAGAAAGTTCTATCATTTTAATCATTTTATTATTATTATTTTCTTTTGCACTAATTACCACCATTACTCATCCCCCCATGTATGCACACTTGCTTATTATTTGTTTTCTGCCCATGAAATTTTAATTTCCAAATGAGTAGGGGATTTTTTCTTAACTGTTTTATATTCAGCAGCTAGATTGGTGATTAAAACATTGCAGTTATTAAATACAACTTACAACCGAGTATAGAAATAAGTGAATGTCAAGTGTATTTTTATCATGGCAACATCATGAATAGGCCCCAAATGGGGCAGCCACTAAAATATGAAATATAGGTGATTTAACAGAGTTATATTTCTTCCAAATTAAAGGATCAAAATAACTAAGTATTCTTACTTAGTTATCAAAGCATACATATACCTGTACATAAGATTATGTAGATAATAAGAACATGAAACATATAATTATTAAGCCTGATCAATTCACATTTGCTTTGTTGTATATATATAGTTTGTCCTTCCAAACTCAGGCATGAGTTAATTTTTCAAGCATTATGCCAACAGTATTAAGAGAGTAGAAATCTAATCCAACTGTGGTATTTAAAGATGGGGCCTTTGGGGAAATAATTATATTAGGTAATTTAGGTGAAGCTCCTGTGATTGAATCTAGGTGTCATTATAGGGAGAAGGAGCTCATAATACAGAAATGCACGTACACTGCCTTCATGATGTGGTATAGTACAGGGGTCCCCACTAGAGATTATTTGGAACTTCCACCTCCAGGACCACATGGCAAAAGAAATACCATTTTTTAATGTATATAAAGTATCCTACTTCAAGTAGTTTGCATTAGTAACAAAAAGCTGACTAATACAATATGTGATGCAATCCTGGAGGGAATGTTAGTCAAACACCTGAATGGATAATGTTTGTTTAAATTATTGTATTGGCAAATAAATATTTGAATACATAAATCAATTGCTAATGAAAGATTGAAATAAGAAATACAAGTTGAAAAATATGGGTTGAGTAAATGTAGCATAAAAATATGAAGAGAGGAAGGATAATGAAATAATACAGAAAATATCATATTAGTCCAAATAATTGAGGTTCTTAAATTGTACTCTAATCTACTCTGATTTCTTATTATGTTTCATATCATAAAACATAAATTTTAAGAAATAATTTAGAGTTATTTAATGTAGTAATCCTCAATCTGATTCCATAAATTAAATACAGGGCTGTGATATGAAAATCGCCTTTGGAAATTTATAAAAATATATATTAATGTGCCACACTCCTAGAAATTTTAATAACAGGTTTGAAGGAGAGCTAAGACTTAAAAAAATTATCATAGAATTCCCAAAGGGGTTCTTTGAAGTACTCGGCTCATTCAAGTTTGAGAACCAGTGATACCTTTTAGAGATCATAAACTGGATGCCAGTGAACTGAATCTAAATTGTAGAAATAATTTCCGTGGAGTCTGGAGTGTTTTGAATCAACATATAAATATTCATATTTACATCTTTTTTAAAAAAATTGAAAATAAAATTGACAACAGAGAATCTGAATCACTGAAGAACAGCAATGTACTAACACTGTCAGTACCTGCCTCTTAATATATTTATTCTTTCATTCATTTACTCAAACTGATATTTATTGATATCCTGTTCTGTATTTTATCTTCCGATTACTCAGAAAAAATAAAATAGACAAATATCCCAAAAGTACTTGAATACAAACTCTAGTGGAAAAGAGAAGAAATATATATATATATATATATATATATATATATA
>NW_026000078.1:5129734-5169425 GCF_001458135.2 Marmota marmota marmota | reverse complement strand
TATATATATATATATATATATATATATATATATATATATTTTTTTTTTTTTTTTCCCTAACTGTCCTCACCAGAAAGCATGATCTCTAAGGCACTACAGTCAAGTGTCTTGCTGCCATTTATTGCCTTAATTTTCTGTCAATATTTTCTAACTATAGAATTTTAATTCTTCCATTTTTATGTTTATATTAGAGCAGGGTAAATTTCTATGAAAACAACAACAACAAAATGTTTAGTGCTTTAATATAAAATAATTTGATTTATCTTTTATGTTACAGACTAACATGTGGATTCCTCCAAGCAGTGATTTGGAAAATCATTTTCCTCTATCTTGTGACTTCTGAAACCACTGAGCCTTGGAGATTGGTGTGATTTGCTAGTGGAAGGGAAGAATGGATGTAGATAGGACAGCAGTACCTCCTTATCTGCAGGGGATATATTCCAAAGCCCTAAGCAAATGCTTGAAAGTGTGGACAGTACCAGATTCTACACATTATCATGTTCTTTTCCTATATTTTCATACCAATGGTTAATTTTTTTTTTCTTTTCCCTTAAAGGAAGTAATGGCAGCCTATCTTTACGGTGTCTAAATTACCAGCATCACCACTTTTGCACATTAAGGCTATTTACTCAGTAGTAAATTAAGAGTTCCTTGAACAGAAGCACTAGGATACTCGTAGGTAATCATATGTCTGAAATAGCTAAAAGGTGAGTATAGGCTAGATTCATTGAACAAGGTAATTCCTATCCTTGACTGAATGGAGAAGGATGGGGTTAGATTTTGTTATGTTATTCAGACCATCATGCAAATTAAGATTTAATGAATTGTTTATTCTGGAATTTTGTGTTCAATATTTTCAGACCTTGGTGGACTGTTAAAAATACTACTGTCTACAAAAACAATTAGCTATTTCAAATTAATTTGTCCCACTTTTTGTAAAAAAACTCAAATGACAGTAAAAAATCTCCTAAGTACTAGTAATATTAAACCCACAGTTAAACTTATGGTTACATTAGCTTAATACAAGATGTGAGAAATCCAATTGTCTCTAGGACATATATATCTTTTTAAATATTGAGATCGGGGAGTGAGAGAGAAAATTCCCCCCTTTTCATCTCACATATCATACTTAGCTACTGTTCTTTGTTTGGTTTACATTAAATTCTCATCTGTGACCAGCACCACATACTTGTGGGCTTTTTCTTTTTCTGTTCTGTTATTTTCACTGCATTCTGTTTAACCCATAAAGACCAGTGTTTTCTCTTCATGTGGCAGGTGTTTGAACCCTCACTCACTTGTGACGGTATAATTTTACTTACTTGGAGTGCCATGTCTTACTCAACTTTCTAATTTAGGGCGTTTGTATCCGAATAGTTTTCTTTTCTTTTACTTTCTTCATTGTTTTAACTTAATAATAGCCTCAAAGCACAAAAGTATTGATGTTAAAGCTTTGGCAGTGCCCACAGATAATGGGAACTACTGCACAACACCTAAATAATCATGTAATCACTGGGTCTGAAAGTGAGGCATATCATTTCCTTCAAAGATGACAAGTCACTTAGAAGTAGCAGGAATGGGGTATGAAATTCGTATCTGGAGAGCTTGTTCAACTATGGAAGAAGAAACAAGACCATTTGCAAAACAGATAGTTCGTCTTGGCCAAACTATAAAAGTTTATCAAATGGAAGATCTACCTAGGGGTTTTCATAGTTCAACAAAGTAAGAAATATAACATTTATGTTTTTCTTTTTCTTCTTCTATTCACTGCAAATAATCAGGGCCTAATGAAAATTTTCTATATCATTCAGTTGTGTTATATTAGTAGTACTCATGGTCAATTTAATTTGACTTTTGATCTATCCTGATCCATAATTTTAGAGAGCAAGAAGCAATTATAAAAGGAAATAAACATTTTTTTAAAGAACTCAGAGTGAATTAAGAGTGTACCTAGGAAAAAAACATGCAATAACTGTAACTTCACATTGAGCTTTATTTCAATTACACTTTTCTTCTTCTCTATCATTTTGTGACTCTGTAGAATATTTGGAAAATGTCTGCACACACACACACACACACACACACACACACACATATATATATATTCTCTATTATTATGTTCAATATCATTTTATTTTTTATCTTCAAGAAATCTTTCTTCTGATAAGAGTACTATCTTTAGGAAATGCTTCCTGCTTTTTTCCATTATTTTGGATATACCACTATTACGGTTACAGGGTTGGACATGTGACATAGTCTATTGAATCATAGTTGTAAGGTCCTTGCTTAGCAACTGGATAGCCACCTTAAATGACAGCTGTCATTTTAAGAAAAATTTCACTTTCCTGCCCAAGGGCCTTTCTGAGAAAGTATCACCACTCCCTCATACCAACCAAGCCTTAACTGCCCACATTAGGACCCACCTGACTCTAATCCATGAGCCTCCCCCATAAAAGTCCCCAACCCCAAGCCTGAGATGTGTCTATGGAGAGATGGCCATTTTTTTGTCAGCTCTGACAAATAAATTCTCATGTCCATCTCTGATCTCTGCCTGGTCTCTGTCTTTCATTTCTTGCTTTCCTGTCTCCCAGTTCCTCACTTTCCTTTCATTGATGTTGAAAACCTGGATCGGCTTCCCAGTGTGCCTGCTCCCCTCTTTGAGGGTCACTGAGTGTCCATGGGCCCCAATCCGAATTCCATCGTGGGTCCAGGCCCTCCATTCTGCCGAACGCTCTCTGTGCACCCACCGCAGGACATTCCAGGTAAGACCCCTGTCTCCTATTGACCTAAACAAAATACAGGTCCCAGGAAGTGACTGTCAACCATCTGGCACTCCCCAGGGTTATCGTGTGGTTGTGGGCACCCCCAGCCACAGCTTTCACAACGACGGCTGATCCCTACTGTCGACTGGTTCTACAAGTGGTCTTTTATTTGGGTCCTGGGTCTTGAGGAAAACCACCGAGGGGGATTGAGCATTGTTCCCGATGAGACTTCTAGGCCTTGGGTTAATCTCTACAGCTTCGGCCCCTACCTCTTCCCGACCAGGAGTCCAAGTGCCTTTATGGGCTCCAGCCCTCATAGAGGCACCTGGGTGCTTACCCAGTGGTGGTGACAACTCCTTGAGCATAACTGTCCTCTCAGTTGGGTGATACTAGAGGCTTGGGGACACCCGACCTCTACACTCACCTTCTATTGTCACCATGGGTGGCTCCTCATCAGTTCCCTCCCATCTTTCTCACCCCAGACCTAAAACCCCCAAAACTCATCACTTTGTATAATCGGATGTAGCCTCAATATCATTTGGATAACGACTCTAAATGGCCACTTACTGGCACTCTGGATCCCAATATTATCAGGGATCTTTTCAACTATTGTGATCATTCAGGAGAATGGAAAGAGATATATCCAGGCCTTCTCCTCTCTAGTCATAAGCCCTCTCTCTGCAACTCTTGCTCTCCCACACAAGTCCTCTTAGCGCTCACCTCCCCTATGCCTGCTTCCAAAAGGACAGAAGATTCTACCCAGGACTCCTCCTCCTTGAACCCAGCACATGAGCCCCTGCCATACCACAATTCTCTTTCTGAGGAAGCCACCACAACAACTGTGCCTTCTGCCCCTCTGCCCTTCTCTCCTCCTGCCACATGCTCAAGGGCTACCACTGCCTAACCCACATCTCTTGTCCTCTACATGAGGTGGCTGGGGTGGATGCTGTAATATGGGTTCATGTGCCCTTCTCTTTGTTAGATCTTTCACAGATAGAAAAGTGGCTTAGGTCCTATACTTCAAGTCCCACCACATATATGCCATATGATCTTGTCTAACACCTTCCTGCCTGAGGAGTTCAGGCAAGTTTGGGAGCAAGCTGGAAATTATGCTGATGAGGTACCTCAGACCTTCCTTACCCATCTGATCGGCACTGAAGTAGAACCTGATCAAACACTAATTGGGATTATAATTCACCTAGAGGAGTAACTCTTACAAACCAATTCATTACTTGTCTCATGGCAGGACTTAGAAAGGCAGCCCATAAGGCTATCAATTATGAAAAGCTCCAGGAAGTCATCCAAGATCAGAACAAAACCCTTCAGCATTTTTCAATCACCTGACCAAGGCTTTATCACAATATACTAATCTAGACCCTGAGACTCCAGATGGGAGACAACTACTAATGACCTACTTTTTCTTCCAGAGTTTCCCAATATTAAGGCCAAACTAGGGTGCCCCGAGAAGGGGCACCTAACTCCCTTTAAGGCATATAAGGGTAGAGACAAGAAGGCCTGGAAGCAGAGATATCAGATGTTCCTTCAAGCCATCTGTCCAGCTTCAGCATCTGTCCCTGGTTCCACTGGCCCGTGGAAGGGATCCTTGGGACTGCCCGGATCCTGCTTCAAATGTGGTCAGATAGGTCACTGGGCTGGTACATTTCCCAAGCCTCACAAACCTCCGGGCCCTTGTCCTAAGTGCCAACAGGAGGGACACTGGACCTTTGACTGTCCCTGAGCCCATAGTGGCCCTCAGCCATCCAGCCCTTCTGGTTCCCCTTTCCAACTCTTAGGACTGGCTGCAGAGGACTGATGAGTCCCAGGTCCTCATCACCTGACCACTACCATCACTCCACAGGAACCCAGGGTAACTCTGCATGTTTCAGGTAGGCCTGTCTTCTTCCTCCTAGACACGGGGGCTACATATTCATTCTGAATGAGTTCTTGGTGCCTACTGCCTGTATTTACAGACACATAGCCTTGTTTGCACTTTTGGTTCTCCAATGTTTACACACTCCTTTTTGGTCATTCCACAGTGCCCTGTTCCCCTGATGGGAAGGAACATCCTCATAAAGTTGGGGGCTATGCTTTAATTCTCCCCTCATATATGCTTCTATCCAGACTTCCTGCCACTCCCCTGATCCTCATCCTTACCTTAGGACCAACCCCTCTTTTGTCTACCCGTGCCTAGCCATTACCCGCTTCCGAGGTGGACCCTACTGTCTGGGATGTTTCAAGTCCTTCGATTGCCTCACAACACAAGCTCATTCACATCTGTCTCAAAAATCCTCTCCATTTTCTGGCCCAATCACAATACCTAATTTCCCTCCTTGCTGCTATTTTTATCCCAGGTGTGTGTGTGTGATTAGTCCTGTGCCATTTTTCTTTCCTTGATGCCAGTGACTCAATAACCTTCTCCCAACAGCTTTGCTCTCCCTTCTGGGGATTTGAGCTGTTTTGGGATCCTGGCCCAAGGGCCCAGGACACTTACCACACACCTTTTTTCATTTGCCTAGCCCTCATCTTCTTCATCCACACTTCAGCCTCATTTGGGTAAGTGACTTTGCTCTTCCCCTCCCCTCCTCTTCACAAATCTCTCACCCATCCCTTCCTCTTGGCAAGTTCACTCTGGTCTTGGTTCTCAACTCCTCAGCAGAGCTCACCAAAGCCCTGGCCAGGCAACCAAGGCTCTTTACTGACAAAGCCCAGGAATAGCAAAGTAGCGGGTGACTCCCCTCTCTCAGTCCCAAGCTCCAACTCACCATGGGGAACTCCCAAATCCCATCTAACTTACCTTTCAGCTGCCTCCTCACCCACTTAGCCCCACTCTGTTTGGCTCCTGCTCTTCTTGTTTCCCTTCCCAGCTTCTACTTGCCACTAAAGCTCTGGAATCCTGTAGAGACCCTACTTCTAGACAAATAGGTGACCCAGAACCCTCCTACATGGTAAAGCCCTACGTAACAATCTCCCTGGCCAAGGCCACACTTAAGCTAACAATGAAATACAGACTCAGTGGGCTTGATAGGAGGCCTAAGGGTGGGGGAAGCTGTCACTCTAACTTTTCCTTTGCCTACTAACTTTGGCCACATCCTCTCTACTCATTAATGAATTAAAGAAACTCACCATTGGGGCTCCATTCACCATACTGGTTCCCCATCACCACAAGAAACTCCTTACCTACAAGGGATTACTTTCCTTACCCACCATTGCCTTTTATCTCTACAGGTTTCTGTGGTGGAAGATCCCAGTCTTACTTTCCACACGTGCTCACCTTTAAATCCTGCTCCTCTCCTCCCTGCTCCTCAGGACTCTTCCACCTCTTCTCTTCTTACCCATTCATGCATTGAAACTCTGGGGGAGTTTCTTCCACATCCTTCCCATATACAGGAAGACCCCTTGCTCCAGACAACATACACATGGTTCACAGATGCCTCCTCTTTCCTTCAGGAGGGAGTTCATGGGGCAGTGTATGCTATCGTCTCTCTAACCTCAGTTGTGGAAGCGGCTGCCCTCCTCAATAATACGTCCAATCAGCAGGCTAAAGTTGTTGCCCTCATCAGAGCCTTTACTTTGGCAAAGGGAGGCTCCCTCGATGTCTACATTAATTCTAAATATGCTTTCCACATACTTCTCTCCCACTCTGCTATTTGGAAGGAGCGTGGATTCCTTACCACCAAGAGAACTTCAATTACTAATACTCCCTTTCTTTCCAATCTCCTTCAGACCTCAAAGTTTCCCACTGCCATTGAAATGGAAGGATGGCAGCTAAGTAATCCCCTTCTCCAGTGGACACTTCCTTTCCTGACCTCTCTGCTTATCATAGGCATTTTGCTAATGCTCACCCACTGTGTCATTAGATTTATTCAAGACCAGATTCATAGGACCAGCTTCTGTTACAGGACTTCCAACCCTTCTCCCAAATTGGGACATCCGGAGTCAGCATCTTCTGGAACCTCCTGACCTCAATGACATCCCAATCCCCCAACAAGGGTCTAGATGCTACCACTTCCCAGCTGGAAGTAGCTACAGAAGATTGATCTACACTCCTGTCCCTTAAGTGGCCCCAAAGCAAACAAAAAAGGAAGGAATATAAGGTCCTTCCTTAGCATCTGGATGGCCATCTTAAGGACAATTGCCATTTTAAGAAAAATTTCACATTCCCTCCCAAAGGCCTTTCTGAGAAAGGCTCACCACTCCCTCATACCAACCTAACCCTTAGCTGCCCGCATTAGGATCCACCCAGGTCTAATCCCAGAGTCTCCCTATAAAAGTCTTGAACCCCAAGTCTGTGTTGCCTCTCTCTGTCTATGGAGAGATGTGTCTTTATTTGTCAGCTCTGACAAATAAACTCTTCTGTATCTCTCTGTCTGTTCTCTGTCTTTCACGTCTCTCTTGCCCATCTCCCAGTTCCTCGCTTTCTTTTAAATAGTACATGTCCATATCAAGGAAATTGGTCTATGAATATACACAGATTGTACAATGGATGAACCAGAGAACTCGCTTGGAGACTGAGGTAACAGAAGACCTTCCCATTTTTTGTACCTTTCCTTCCTTTTCATAATGATAACTATATATGGTGTGATACCCCTACCTCATTTTCTATGATGTTTGAGAAGCAAACAAATCTCACTTCTCTGAATTACTTATGGATTGGTGACATATTTTGTCTGAGTTATACTTCAATCTCTAAAACCATAGAGCTGGGAAACTTGGAAAGTGGCCTGGAAGAAAAACATAGCAGACCTAAGAGATTTCATGCAGATGAAGGTATGAGGAAGGGGATTGCTCTGGTCAACTTTTCTGCCTCTGTGATCAAATGTTCTGACAAGAACCATTTTAGAGGATAAAAAATTTACTTAGGGCTCACAGTTTTAGAGGTATCAGTCCACCGACAGCTGACTCCATTGCTTTGGGTCTGAGGTGAAGGAGAGAATCTTGGCTAAAAAGTGGAACAAAGGAAAACTGCTCAGGACATGATAATCAATAAGCAAAGAGAGATGAAATTCAGCTCACCAGGTTCAAAATATATACCCAAAAAGCATACCCCCAGGACTCACCCCCTGCAGCCATACCCTTCCTGCCTACAGTTACTACCCAGTAAATCCAGTCAAGTGAATTAATGTACTGATTAAATTAAGGCTCTCATAACCCAATTGCTTCATCTCTAAATTTTCTTGCATTGTCTCTCACATAAGCTTTTGAAGGATACCTCACAGCTAAACCATAACAGGTTTCCATATTTCTATTGTTAATGTGCCAACTTTGAACAGGTTTCTAGAATGTGAGATCATTTCCCCTCCTGTTCAATATGTGAGCTGTCATCCTTGGCATGCCCAAAATATCACCTTTACAAGCCAGGTTTATGGGAATAGGAACTCTAGAAGCAAGAGACTTTATAATGGACTAGTATAAGTGGGAAAGAAGAACTTGCCCAGATAAAAACACCCCAATACAAATAACCCAAATTAGAAAATAAGTAGGATATGGCGTTCTCAAGAAACTAATTAGTTCACTCTCACAAGTGAGTCAGAGTTCATACACCTGCCAAATGTAGGAAAATGGCACTTTATATTGACTAAACAGAAAGCAACAAAATTAGCCAAGGGAAGACAAAGAACATGAATATATGATGCTTTTCACAGATGAATACTTACAGTCAACTAAGCCAAGAACAGGTATCACAATGTGTAATATGAAATAGAGAAGTATTTTCTCTGTCCCTCCCCTTTTCCCAAATACTAGAGAGGATACTTACACTTTGGAGACATCAGAATGCATAGTATCTTGTTTAAAGTAAATCAAACTGAAAGTTTCTCTGTCTCTATCTGTGCGATTATATATATATACATATGTAAAATAATTATATAGTGTATATATTTACAGAAGATAACAATTAAAAGTATAAAAAAAACACTCTTTTGAGTTTAGTAATTCAGTTAAACTTTACCCAACTTCTAATTATGTTTCTTATTTGCAGGGTAATTTTAAATTATATGTTTGTAAATGAATGTATATTAAAGTTTTAGATATTTTGATGTATATTTTAAAAGTTCTCATTAGAGTCACAATTGCTACAAAGCTAGTACTGAATGTACTTGGACCTGCACAAGAACCTAAGTGTCTATGTTACTATTGGCTGAAATTATAGTACTACAATATTATGAAATACAAGCTCTGATACATTGTCAGGGTTTTTAGCCCCCTCCTGACCTGCGGGAGAGATGGGGAGAGCAAGCCCTGCCCAGGAAGAGCCAAGAAAGGAGAGGGCCGACTGACCTAGCCCTCCCTCAGTCAGCCCTCCCTCGCCAGAAGACAATCAGAGGCGTCAGGGAGACCAGTCAAAGCAGGATCTCAGTTTATTGAGAAAACACACACAGCTAATATAATGTACAGGAGCCAATCAGGATAAAGGTCAGCAGGATGGGGAGAGTTCACATATACACCCATCCTACAGGCTGTAATGGGAGACGTGAGCTGTTCACAAGGGCAGAAGGGTTCTAAGCCTATCCTAGAGGTGGTCCGATTTTTTGTCACACCCACAGCAAAGTCTTCTGGCTGATGGCCAGGTGCTATCTTAGCCACTTGTGGCCCCAGGACCCGGAAGTGGGTAGCAGGTAGCTAGTTAGGTTTCCTCTTTTCTGATACAACATGCCCCATATGTTACATCATGCCCTACAATCCATCTGGATCTAGTTCTGAATCAAGAGTTTTGTTTGAACAGGGGATGGCAACTGAAAAACTGGTGATTTTTGAAGAAGTGAGCTTAGAATCTAAGAGAAGAAAAAAATATGAGAAAGGGAAGAGAAGAAAGAGCAGAAGGTACAGAGGAAAAGAAAAGAAGGAGAAGGAAAAAGAGGAGGTGGAGAAAAAGGAAAGAGAAATTTTTACACAAAAGGTACAAAGCATGTGACTTTCCCAGCAGTGCTTAGCTAAAATGTAAGTAGAGAGAAGTATATTGGGAATGCACATATAAAAATACTAATAAATATGTTTTCTTTTTCAACTTCCTTGTACTTTTTCCCTAATTAATTAAAAGAAGTTTTTGGATTTGAAGGATTTGAATTATTAATGCAGAAATGCAAAGAGAAAAGAACATTATCATTAGTTCCACTTTTAATTTGAAAACTTGAGTTAAATTACTTTGATCTTATTTCCAAAATAATAATTTGAGTGTAAGAGCTACTCTATACAAATATTTTAAAATAAAAATTTTGAGGAAAGAAAAAACAGCTTGAAGAAGTAGGATAAGACTAAAAGGTGAGTGGGGGAATGAGGTAGATATATATCATCTCAGATACAAACTTTACATACAAAGTGTCTTAACTCATAATTTATTATAATAACAGGTACTAATAGGTGTTATAGTTTTAAAGCTTTGAAGTATATGCCTTATTTTTTCAAAGAAAATATGAAGAATTTAGAACATGGTATATTCCATTTTCTTAAAATATCTCACATTATTATCAGGCAAAATGACTTGCAAACAGTAAGACAAAATTGCTTGAAAATGGTCCCAAATTATCTTTCTTTTGCAATTTTTATTTGTTTCTTTTCTGTTAACATTTTTGGCAAGATGCCAAATCCTCTTCTTTTTTCTAGTAATAGTTTTTCTAGTCAATCAGATACTAATATTATAATTAAGACTTAATCAAAACCCTGAAATAAGAATAGCTATGATTCAAGTTGTCAGCTTTAAATGTATAATGGATCATGTGAGTGGCTGGGTAGCAGATGGGGAAACTGAAGATCTAAGAAATTAATGACATTTCAGCCCTCTGTTCTCTGTGTGTTTTATGCAAGAAAGGGTTTGTAATGCTACAATCCTGAGCCAAATTGTACTTCATTAAGAAAATCTTGAATTTTTAAAAATTTCTCTCTTTGTTTTAGCAAATTAGCAAAACTTTTGAAAACTTTTGAATTTGTTTATTCTCATACTTTGCATGTCTTTTCTAGCATTTGCCAAGAAAAAAAAAATTGTAGAAGAGTTTTAAAGTGACAAAAATTGCCAACTTTTTTTTCTTTTAATTCTGTGGAGATATGCATTTTTCATGGTTTGAGCTATTTTATTCTTTAATATGATCTGGAAAATCGATAGTGATATAAATAATTTCTTTTTCAGATAAATGAAAGTGAGTTTTTGCCCAAAGGAAGTACAATAGAGTCTCACCTTCTCTTCTGAGGATACATTTTTGCATGTATTAAGTTCATTTTACGTATTAAGTTCATTTAAACATTCCTGTTTGCCCATGTATGCACATACTTATTGAATTATTTTTATCCAGATTATGTCATTTTTATTATTCCCTCATTCCTGAGCTACTTAAATCAAACACTTGACATATGTTCATTTTATATTTATATTTTACCTTTGTAAAAGTTTTTAAAAATTATATAACAAGATTTAGGAAACAAAAACTATGAAGATTAAAGAGAGGTTCATTTTAGGGGGTGAAAATTATATCATGTTTATTATCTGGCTTCTAAGTTAGAATCATTATCAGAAATATTTGTGATTGTCAATTTCATTAATTTGACTGTATTAGAGAGGTCCAGATAGCTCAACTGATGTTGATATTTCTGGGTCTGTCTTTAGTGTTTTTATGGAATTTAGCATCTGAATCAGTCAACTGAGTAATGATGAACTGTTACCAATGGGAATGCATCTCCCAATCTACCGAAGATTCAGAAAAGATGAATTCTGTAATCCTTTCTCCTGAGCCATGACCTCCATTTTTTCCTGCCCTTGTACATCAGAGCTCCAGGTTCTCAGGTCTTCAGTCTAAGTGGAAGTCTGCCTATGACTTCTTGTGTTCTCAATCTTGCCAATGGCACATAGTAGGAGCTATCACCCTCAGTAATTACAATAGTCAATTTCCATTATAAATTTCTGTTGTGTGTGTATATGTGATTTATCTCTTGGGAGAACATAGACTAATGTATGATGCAAACAGGAAGACTTCTTAAAGAAATGTTGACTAAAAACCAAGGGATGTGTTCATGTTGACTAAAAACCAAGGGATGTGTTCATGTGAGTTGTGTTTTATTTATCAATTTATTTAAAAAATGAAGTCAATGATGTATTATTATTATCTGAATAGTAAAATTTATAAATTTAAAACAAATGTGACATCATCCTTTTGTATATGATTGATCTTTGAAATTAGTTCCCATTTCTTAGGATTTGTAATTTTCTCAAGAGTAGTGTATTTTTATTTTTAACTTGTATTTATACTGAAGTGTATTTGGAATATCCTGAATTGCTCACACAGAGATGCTATAGAGCTTCAACTCGACTTAATGCCTTTTGAAGAAACTTTCCAATAAGCTAATATTTTCATTAACCAACTTGACAACTAGAATGAATCATTGCTTTGAAGTGCTCAGAGACAGAGGCTGACAGGTCCATTGTTAATTTCTCAGTTCAAAGGCACCAAGAAGTCTGCCCAGTTGTCTGGTGACGCCCTGTTTAAAGGGAAATTCCAGGGTCCCTTTATATCAGTTCATGACCTAAGGTTCAGGTGCCAGTGGCCTGTGGGTGGAGAATTGTGGGTGCAAGATGATGGTGTGATTGGGCTGTTCAATCTTTTGACCTAACTTCTGTTTTAAAGTAACTTTCTCACAATGAATCCCTTTGATGCAAAAACCCTATAAAATAAATGCACTGAGCCTGCTCTTTATCAGTCCTCCTCCATCAGAGGTTGGCTGAATCACTGGTCCTGTTTTCTCGATTTCTGTCTTTGCTCTTCTTTTTTTCCAGATCCCTCATCAACCCGGTTCAGGGAAACTGAGTAAACGGTCATTTTGGAAGTGATAACTAAACACTTTGTTTTCCATACTGATAATGTTTGTAATGGTAAAATGCTCAAAATCAAAACAATTTTGTATATTAATTATATCAACGCTTCTAAGAGAGATACATCTATATGTACACCTATATTTAATTTTGTACATATTTTCTATTATATTTCTATTACATAATATACTTTATTTGCAGGTTCACCTCCACTTAAAGGTTGAAGCTCTGTATTTCTTTTGAAATGTGAATTCTCCAAAGAGTGGTTGACATAACATAGACCACAATGAGTTATTAGTTTCTTTGGGTAAATGGTGACACTAATACATTAATTCACAGTATTCATCATTTTTACATATCAGGATGTTTTTCTTCATATTGATATTAGATTATGTTCTGAGTACACAGAAAATATAGTATTAGTGCAATTTCACTGCATAACACCAATTTAAAATTTTCAACCACTTTCATAGATAGTATAACCCATTTAAGAATTTTCCTCAGGGATGTGTGCTTATTGTTTGAATATCCATGGAAGTTTCTGGTGTGCAGTGACATTTCTTTATTCTCATATATTGTTTATTATTATTATTATAAATTTTCTAATCATTATTACATTTTATTTTAAATCATTTAAGTGTGTAACATGAGAAATATTTAACAGTCATTTTAACAATCAAAATTTTCAAACCTTAAAATTTATTCTCTTTACCTATGTATATGAATTGAGAATGACAAGATATATTTATTTTGTGCTATTTTCACCCTACTGATTACATTTTTTCTTTTGTCTCTCTTCCAAATCCTTCCGCATCTGCCAAATGTTTATAATTTTACAAAATTAGTGGTGTTATTACTAGATAGTTTTTTTCTAATTTTTATTATATAAGTATGTGTATTTATTGCATCACTTTCAATGTTTTAAACTTTCTATAAACAATAGCATATTTTATATATCCTTTTCTAGTCAATCTTGTTTTGATGTATATTCAAGTTCTTTTATGTACTGATTTTTGTTTATTTATTTTAGTTGACTAACAGTTTATTTTTTCATCTGTTAATTGACCTTTAAATTATTCTTTTTATAAAGTTTTACCACCAATGCTACCATAAGCACTACTGAACGTGTCTCTTAATGCACATGTGTAAACATTTCTCAAAGTCATAGATTTGAGAATAAAGTAACTGTACTTTGAGATAAGTTCTTTTGATTTTTACTTGGATTTAAGTTTATTCAAATAAGTACTGGATACCTACATTTTTATAACAAATGCAAAATTTGTATGATTTCTAGGAAAGAATAAATACCATTACTTTGTCTCCCTCTGGCATAATTCTGTTGTCCAATTAAATTAAAATTTAGGACATTTCTTATTATTTTGAAATTCTTATGTCAATAAATGTAAATTAGTGAGAATTCACTAGAAGAAATATATGTGTTTGGCTTTCACTCGCTATAGTTTTATATATCTATTTTACTACTTAGACTATATTAATTGTCATAAATATCAAAATTAGAGGTTTATATTTCTAACAAAGTTGAGAAAGAATAACTGTATATCATGTATTTTATTTTTTTTACAAAATCATCTGAATAAATTAAATGTGACTATTATTAAAATATTCTGTCATGTTTTCCTTTGTTTAATTTTTTAAAAATTCAAAGACATAGATCTTAAATTAATGCTTTTATGAGGATATTAAAATGTTTTAATTATATTAAAATGCTTGAAAATATATTTTTTTAAAAACAAATGCTGAAAGTGTTTTTTTTGTTGTTTTTTTTTCCTGGGGTGGGTGTGTACCAAGGATTAAACCCAGTGGTGCTTAAACACTGAGCCACATTCCCAGGCCTTTTTTATTTTTTATTTTGAGGCAGGTTTTGTTAAGTTGCTTAGGGCTTCTCTAAGTTGCTGAGGCTGGCTTTGAACTTTGTGATCATCAAGATGCTGTAAAGATTTTTCTTTTAAAAAAAAGTTTTAATAGGGAGTGGTATTGACATGACCCATAAAATTTAGAAAAACATGCTACCACTCTGAAATATTTTATTTTATTTTTTTAAATATAATGATGTCTAAAGTAAGGTAGAAGAATTAACCTGCATTTTCTTGTTTAAAAGTTCATATAGTATCAAAAAACTTTATAAATACATTTTTCCTTTTTTCTGGTCATTTAAAAGCACACATATGACTACTATATTCTATCTATGATTCAATTCAAGAAAGAATTGAAATTTGGTTTTGCTGAGCAGGATGAAAGAAAAAAATAAGTTTCACTTTGCATATCTACTAGCAAACTAATATTTCTCCTGTTTCATTTCAAGTAGCATATATAAGTAGTGATCATTTCTAAAAACCTCCTCTTTTCTCTCAGAAAGAAAAAAAAATTATTTCCTTTTTCTTCAAAGGAAACAATAAAAAAGATTACTGACAATTGTGTGCTCAGAATTTATCATTTATTCATTCTGACCCCTCCTTTTCTATTGCCTGGAATTTCTATTATAGTTCTCTATGTCTTTAATGCCAGCATAATATATCATCAACTCCTGATCCAAACCAAATACATACTGAAACACACACACACACACACACAAATACACAAACAATTTATTTCTCAAGGTCTCCATTTCCTTCCCAACCTAGTATCACACACAAGCTGTTCATGCATAACACTTGATTGAAACTGCTTCCATGGAAGGCATTAATGATTTCTTCATTGCAAGATCAATAGAATTGCAAATAGGTCTATTTGGCCTTTCTTCAATAATTATTATCATTCATTATCACATCCTTGACAAAAATTCTTTCTTGGATTCCATGATCCTTTTTAAATTATTGACAGTCTTCTCTCCATTTTGATAGCTATTTAATGCATACTTATATCTTAAAGGTTAAGAATATTTATCATACTGTGATTAGAATTTATCTTTTCCTCTGAATACTTTCTTCAGTCATTTTATTTCCTAAAATGGCATCAGCTTCTCTCTGGTGTCTCCCAAATCTGTTTCTAACATCAGCTCTGACTTAGTAGCAAATTCTTATTTTCAAGACATTTTTCACTTGGATTCCAGGTTAGAGATATTATGCAAAATAACAAACCCAAACTGAGTGACTTCAGTAAAATTTTAACTGCTCATATTCCTCCAAGTAAGGCTGAGCCCAGTTGGGCAGTTCTGTTGGTCTTGTCAGGGTCTGCTGCTCCTCAAATAACAAATTAGCTGAGGTTCACATCATTTAGGTTTCTGAGATCACTGTATCTTTCTCTTTCTCTGCAGTTTTAGAGATTTTTCTTCTTTACATGGCTAACTGTGATGTTTGTTCTCAGAGGAGAACCTGTTAATAGTCTGAAAATTATATATTTATCCCTCATCAATTGGCAATCAATATTATTGATTTTATCTCAGAAATGTTCTTAAACTCTGCTCTCTTTGCTCAATATAAAATGATTTTGTCTTTCAGTTTTTCAATAATTCTTCCTTGAAATGCTTCATCAAGGTCTCCTTCCATTTAGGTATGGACACCACAATATTTATAAAAATATATTGCCTTTGCATAACTTCTCACCATATTTGTTTTACCCAATAGATCAGTTTCTCAGTGGGATTTGATAGCTTAAAAACCTCTGTAGTCAGGGATAAGGAATATTTATTTTTACAAACATTCCATGCCATTCACATGAGCTCTAAGACTTGAAGATGGCTCTTTTAACTATTCCAGGATATTTGGCCATTTGACATACTTTTACTCTGTACTGTTAATCTATGGATTCAAGGCAAAATATGTTATTATTATATATTGTTGGACTTGTGATATTTTTAGCTTGTATTTCTGTTGTAGCACTTAATATATTTTTATTTACTAATATGACATCAACCATGTGATTTTTCTGTGCTTAAATTATTAAAGTTAATTCATTTTGTGCTTCTAAAAATCAAATAAACCTTATGAAGGGCATGCTACATGGCAGGCACTGGTCTAGGTTTTACAAGTAGAAAACATAAGAAAGATCAGAAGTCCAAGATAAAGATAACTTTATAAAAAGAATAACTTAAATGTCAATTAACAGAGGAATGAAAAAATAGACTGTTAATCTACAAGTCTCATTTTCTTATTGGGGTAGTAGAAAAATGTGCAAGTAAAATGTTCAGTGAATGAGGAAACCTCAAATGGCAATTAATACTTGTGTTTAATCAGAATAATATTGACTAATAAGTTGAAGAGAGAAATAAAACAAGAGATAATGATTATGTCTTTCAGACCAAAAAAAAAAAAAAAAAAAAGGACTTAATCTTAAATCTTAAAAATGTATAAGGTAATGTTGTAGGGGACAGATGAGGCAGGGCACTGAAGACAGCAGGAACAGTTCTATTTGGCTGTAGCCAGGTTCAAAGGGCACAGCTTTTGCTGTAATCAATTAATCCCCTGAACCCAGAGTTCAGGTAGTTTCAGAACTTTATACCCAGTATGCAAGGGGAGGGGCTCAGAAGTTCACATAAAAGCAGCTTTTTCTTTCACTGTTTTGGACAATTAACCCTTCAAGGGAGAAGAAGCTCCCCCGCCCTTTTTTTCCCTCCCCCTATCTGCTGTTACCATGGAGCCCAATTGGTAATTTCTCTTCTCTTAGAAATGTAGACATCTCTGTGAAGCTCCAGCTCAGTCCAGAGGCCTTGTTAAAGAATCTGTCTTCTTTTATTTTTTTTTAAATAACATTTTGCATTTGCAAACACACTTTTACAAACTACTATACTGGATAACTGTTTGTGAAAAACTAGGAAAAGGGGAGTTCAGCACCTGGAGTACTGATCTCTTCTAGGCCAGTGGCAAAGTAAAATAGAGCAACAGGAAAATACGAAGTTTAACTACCTTGAACATTTTTGTAGAGACTCTTTTGCTGATAGTCCTATAATGAATTATGGTGAAGATTTCTGGAGAAGCTTAATTAGGATTTTCTGTGGAGAAGGGGGTGCCACTACAGTGAGTCATGCAAGTTCCCAATAGAAAAGAGTGACATTTATATGAATTTGAAACCACAACCATCTCTTAGTATTTTAATGCAGGTCTTCACTTCTTCATAGCATTAAGAGATGAATATTTAAAATATTATTCTTAGAATATATAATATTATTGACTAACATTATTTAGAATTTGAATTTTTTTTACTATTTTATTAGTAACATCCCAAATCAGTTGGGTTTCGCATTTATTCTGTTTTTCAGTTTTGATGAGGTGGAGGGATAAAATTCACAGGAGACTGAAAATATTAGATCATTGCCTGTTAAATAATCACTATTTATCTTTTACTATATTATTTGGATGGGGATATTGATCATATACACTTAAAAGAAAATATTAGTTTTGCTGTTTCTGCCTTGACAACTTACCAAAACTTTAATGACTTTAAACAACACTCATTTATTTATTGTCTTAGTTGTGAATGCCAGATGTCTGATGTAAGTTTTAACAGGTCCATTTTGCAGTGCTCACACCCTGAATTCCTTTCTAGAGGTCCTGGGGGAGATTTCATTCCCTTGTTTTTCCCACATCTACACTCGTCTCACATTCCTTAACTTTTCCCCCTACCTCCACTGTCAAAGCCAGTGAGCATCATGTCACATTTTTATGAAGTGTCTTCCACTGTCTTATCCTGTTTTCTGAACCAGCTGGGTAGCATCTAAGCTTTTAAGAACTTGCGATTAGATTGGACTCAACCCAGTTGTCCAGGTTAATCTTCCCATGTCAAGGACTTTAAACTTAGTCACATCGCAACAAGTCTTTTTCCAGAAACAGCAACGAATTTGCAGGTTCTCAGGATTAAGACATATATCTTTGGGGAGCCCATTTTTGCTGACCACATACAGACTTCTTGCTGATGGATTGGTCATGTGGTCTGTTGTGGTTTGTCTTTAGTTAATAGAATTTTAAAAGAAGTCACTGTGTGACATTTCTAGGTTAGTTTCTTAACTGGAAAACAAACACTGAGGTTTCCTGGACCCTCTCTACTTTATCCTTCACATCCTGCTTTCTGAAACATGACCTACTAAGATCAACCTCCATGATGAGGTGGATAAGTGCTCAGAGAGAGAAAGCCACAAGTCAGTATGCAATTTCCAGGCTGCCTAACCTGAACCCATGGTAAAGGAAAAATAACTCTTAATTTATTTAAGTAATTATTTTATTAGATATCTTTTAATTGCTTTTGGATAAATTCCTAAACAATATGCTCCATCAAAGGAAAGCTGACTTGGTTATTATAAAAGGAAAAGATCTATGTTGATTGCAGGATGGGTTTCCTTTTAATGACTGAATTAGATTATCCATTCAGCAATCTTATTCAGTGGTAACAGGCAGTCTTTTAACCAGTTGAATTGACAAACTACAGAAACCTGAACAAGTTATCTAGAAAGACAATGAAGAGTTGATGTTCTATTAACAGCTTAGTTGTAATTAAGCCAACAGTCAGACATCAATATAAATGTCAGCATTATAAGAAAATAGATATTGCTGCTAGAATAGTATGGTAATAAATTTAATTAAAATTCTAATTGCCTTTTGAATCAGCAAATCTAACTGCCATAAAGAAATAATAGCATTTTAAATTTGTCACAAATAGAGTCAGTTTTACATTTCACTTAAAAATATATTCTCATGTAAAATAATTAATAAATTTCATAAGATTAGAAAACATTGATAATGCTAAGAGAAGCAGAAGACCTTTGAGAGCAAAGTTTAATATAAAGAGCAACAATATCTCTGAGATTAATTAAAACATCAAATCTGTTCATATTGTTTTTTGTTCATGATCTTTCTCTAGATAACAAAAATTTAAAGTTTCACATTTATGATTTGCTGTGAAGTGCTTCATACTTAAAAAAACATTATGCAATCATTCGTCAAATAAAAATTTTTCTAATAATATGAGAGAAATTAAAATTATTGAATCAACAGATCGCATAGTCCTGAGCCTATTTTCCACGTTTTGAAGAAATAAATTTTTGCTTATTTTAGATATAATGTCAAATCTTACTAGTATATGCTCTGTGAACCATTTCTGATAAGTACAGCACTGTGTCAGTTTATACCTCATATTCTGTTTTGCAACATTGCTCACACAATGAATATCATCTGTCTGAGACACTTGGTGTTGTAACACTTTTGTTTTGCATTAGTGAATAGTTAATTCAGTTTTGTAGCTTAGATTTTTCACCAATTCTTATTCATTTCTTTTACATTGAAATTCATAATTATTTGACAAAATTATATACGCTAAACTCATATTAACATACTAAGCACATTTTTAAAGTGCTTATTTAATGTTTTTTTTTTTTTTATTTTAAAAGATAGCAAATTGAGGGAAAACCTGAATTGCTTTAAAAGAATGCTTCTGTGTTGTATTGGATTATGTTCCTCACCTGCACACACACACACACACACACACACAAGTAGATAGATAGATAGATAGATAGATAGATGATAGATAGATTCAAAATCCTGGCACTTATGAATGTTACTTTATTTGGGAAAAGGGAAATAAAAAGAGAAAATAAAGAAACAGAGGAGAAGACACTGTGAAAATGGAGGCAGAAATCACAGTGATATAATGGCAAGTTAAATAATGCCAAGAATTTCCAGCATCTAGGATAGAGGCATGAGACACTTTTTTTTCCCCTCAAAAGTTTCAAAAAGGAGCATATCTATGCCAACATCTTGCTTTGGAAATCCTGGTCTGCAACATAGTGAGGTAATTTATTTCTATTTTTTTAAGCCACTTAATTTGTAATGATATTTTACAGTAGCCACAGAAAACTAATATTCATTTGCCAATATTTTTATTTCTTCCTTACTATTTTGATTTGTCATTTTAATTGAAAACTTACTATTTTGTCCCTTTAATTAAAGAAAAAAAATATATGTAAAGAAGATTGTCTTGAATTCAAATGAAAAGTGGCAGATTAAACATATACATTTTGTTTCATTCCCATTGACCACCCACTATAATGACAATAAGATAGTTTTATTTATTTCTACACATAAGGACCTAAAGAATGGGAGAAATGATAATTGATGCATTTTAAAAGTTGTAAAGCAATAAAAAAAAATAAGTATCACTGACTCAGCAGACCAGAGGAACCAGAATCATAATTTAGCAATGGACAACCTGAGAAACAGCTTGAATCTCACAGCAGAGAGAAGCATCAAACAAGAAGTTGAAGCATTCTTTTCCAAATCTGATGGAACTGATTCTCTTCCCATCCTCAGGAACCTCTCCCTTACTCCAAAGGGTGAAGTAACTGCCACTTCCTTCAAATACATGTGTGCTTATGAGATAAAGATTTATTTTCTGAAGTAGGAGGAAGAAAGCTTGTTCTTTACAAGAGATATTGAAAACTTGTTGAAATAGAAGTTACTGTAGTAAAACTAGAGTTTGAGGGAAAAATTATTTACTAAAAATTGAGATATCCATCATTCTTTCAACTCTTTGGCCCTGGTAAATTTACTGGTATTCTGTAGGAAAAGTCTCGAAAAATTCAACTCTATGTATTTGTCAAAGACCAAAGATCTAAAGATACTGAGATTAGTGGTTCCTTATCAAAGGACCAATTCAGCTCTCCCCACACTGAAAACCATAGTCAATAAACAATTCTTCTCCATATACAATACTTATGTTTAGCTTCTCCTATTTCCTTTGTTAATGTGAACAAATAGACACAAATTAACAGATACTGAGAAAATTTCTAGTATGAAAGACAATCAAAACAAAATCAAAGGAAAATAATAAATTTTCAATTAAAGTGTTGTTAAAATTTAATCACTACAAAATTAAAAAATAAAGTTGAAAAAAACCACTTCTTTAAATTGTACATATACAGATGAAAATTGAAAAAAAATTAAATAGGAAAAATATATATTATTCTAAGATACTAACCTTCTGTATCCTCCTCCCTTCTGCTAGTGATGGTCTAAAATTTGGGGGCCAATGGCTATATGCTAGACTGGTAGTCAGTGACGGGTATGATCCAATTGCAGTGGTATCAACCTAAGACAGGAGGCTGACGCCTAAAGGTCAGTTTTTCCCATGACGGGTAAGAACCATATGTTGAATTGGACAACCTACGAGGCACGGTCCTTAAGCCACATTGCTTGTTGTTTAATTAATCAGAAGGGGGGAGATGCTGGGAGCCATTAGCCAAGTAGGTATGACAATTTCCTTGCCAGTGTACCCCATGTTGCTTAGTGGAAGGACTCGTGGAAATAGGACATTTTGCAGCGACATTGCATGTACGTGACCTTGCTCAAGGACCAGGGCAGATTAGGGTGTTCCCGGTTTAGGATAATCAGGTTTAGGGCGTTCCAGGTTTAAGATTATTCCTGCTGGGAATAGGGCGTATCCTGCTGCCTGAGTTCCCCTTGAGTTCTCACGGGATTCAGACAGTATTTTTTTGGGAGACAGAAGCCCAGTGGATGTGGATTTGGGCAGAGAACGTGGATTTCCCCAGAATGTGATTGTAGACGGCTGGTGTGAGTTTGGGAATAAAGAGTTGCTGTTTGAATCTACAAGCTGTGTGGTGGCTCGTGATTGTGTGCCCAGCCAGACTGCGGCACTAACCTTCAAAGTTTACTGATCCCAGAAAGAAATAACAGAAAAAGCAGAAAAGAAAATTATTGAATAACTTTCTATATTCTATAGATATGGAGATTTCAAGATTGAGAGCACTCGGTGGAGTACCCAAGCACAATAATTAAAATAAACTTACACCAAAGAATATTATCAACAATTTTCAGAATTTGGGACCACAAAATGCTAAAATATGAAAATGGAGCCCACATGAAATGATAAGAAACCAAGAAGCCATCACTTTTCAAAAGGTAGCACTAAAATGTTAGAAGAAAATAAAACAATTTCTTAAAAAAGATAGAGAGGGATTTCCATCCTTGAATTCTACAGCTAGGCATGTTGCCAATTCACTAGCAGAACTGTCTTACATGTAAGATCTCAAAAGTTTTACTTTCACAAATTCTTTCTCATGAAAGCTGATTTGGAAATACTCTGTAGAACTTAGGAGATAAAGAGAGAAAGATGTGTGATCCAGAAAATCAGAGATATGTTAAGGAATTCTCTAGGAAGAATTTTAAGGAAAAAAAAAAAACTTTGGATGATACTGTGTAACATAAATAAATTATATCTCTCCAGAGTGTTTCAGATGGTACCAGGGATCATCAAGAAAATAGAATTCAGAAATGTCTTTAACATTTCAGGATATTGGAAGGATATTTAGATAATTTCATGAAGAGTACAGTGGAGATGAAGCACATGCAAAATAAGGCAACTATTAATTTCAAGGAAAGCAACCTGCACAAGAAAGTGTAAAAGTGTGCTAGTTGCATGGGACTAGACTGAAAATAACATTTATGTATTCACAATAAATGCTATTCTATATAAAATAATATATACAGCACAATACATAAAATAATGCAAAATAATTATTTTCAATCTATGTGTTATACCTACTATGGAAATATATGCAAATGTGAGTCTGGGGGTAAATGTATGGAATGGAATTGATAATGCAGAGAAATGTATCATAAAGGTAAATACCTGGGCTGGGGATGTGGCTCAAGTGGTAATGCGCTTGTCTAGCATGCGCAGGGTGCTGGGTTTGATCCTCAGCACCACATAAAAATAAAATAAAGATGTGTGTCCACTGAAAACTGAAAAATAAATATTAAAAAATTCTCTCTCTCTTTCTCTCTCTCTCTCTCTCTCTTTAAAAAAAAGGGTAAATACCTATCTTGCATAGCATAAAATTAAAGCATTTTTAAAACTTATAATTTTAAAAAGTGGACATATTTTCATATTATCTAAATATATAATATTATTTATTATCCAACCTGTAGCACTATTTTTAGGATTTCTTACAGATTATGTCTGGTTGTATCACAGACTTACTCATCTTCTGATGAGAAATGCTAATTACCATTTTGAGCATCCCTGCATGTGATAAATTATTTGTCTGTTGTTGCTATTAAGTTTTTTTTTTCTTTGTCTTTCAACAATTTGATTAAAATATGTCTTGCTGTGGATCCCTTTGAGTTTATCTTACGTGAAATGTATTGGTTTGATTCTTGGATGTTTACCAACATTCATGTCTTTCATCAAATTTGGCAAATGTTTAACCACTATGTTTTTGAGAATCTCTCTGCTCTTGTCTATGCTCCTGGGACTATCATAATGCATCTCTGAGTACGCTTGATGGAGTCCCCAAGTCTGTCATTTTTCTTCATTTTTTTTTTCTTTCTATTCCTCAACTTAATAATTTCCATTGTCCTGTTGTGAAGTTAAGAGTTTCTTCTGCCTGTTCAAATCTGCCTCTGAATCTCTCTACCAAATTTTTTCTTAGATTTGTTGCAATTTTTCAGCCTTAGAACTTCTTTTTTGCTTCATTTTTGAGGGAGGGTTGTTGTTTCTATCACTATATTCAAAATTCTATTTTGTTCATATATAATTTTCCTGACATTTACATGTATTTCTTCACTTTTTAAAAGCATCTTTAGGACAGCTATTTAAATTCTTTATCTAGCAGGTCTACCTAATGGTATTTCCCAAGGACAGTTTTCATTGTTTTGTTAGTTTTCTTCTTTCCTTTAGATTGGACCACACTTCTCTGTTTCTCTGTGTGCTTTGTCTTCTGTTGTCGTTGTTGAAAATTGGAAATTTGAATCTTTTAAAGTAGTTGTTAGGAAACTCAAATTCTCTCCCTTTCCCAGGGTTTTCTATTATTTGGTTTGCCATGTTTTTCACTGTTATAAGCTCTCTCTGTGCCAAAGATTAGTTTAAGGTGCAAATTTAAGATCATCTCTGGTCATCTTTGAACAAACACCTTTGTCTGTGTATGGAGACGGACTTCAAGTTGCCCCTGCATATGCAGCTGCTTTTCAGTGTTTATCTAATGTTTGGCCTTCAGAAGAACAAAAGGAACAAAATGTACTGAGTAAAGAATATTGGACCTCTATGTCCCCTGGATGGTTTTAGCTACAGAAGAAAAGTCTGATCAAGTGGAAGAAAGCTATATATGAATCTAAACGTGGCTGCAATGTTCCTGTGTGCAGACATCCATGATCATAAGCAGAAGTCATGGATGACAAAAAAAATCTTCAATATTTGGAGAGAAACATACTTTTTCCCACCTTGGATTCCTGTAGTTTTACATAAACCTCTGCAGGAACAGACACATTGTTCTACCACAAGGGCTGTGGCATGGGAAGGGGTAGTCACTGCTGTATAGAAGAAAAAATAATCAAAATTAGCTGCAAGTTACTGCCCAGTATTTCCCATAGAAGTTTAAGGTTTTCTATAGGCTCATGAGTTCCAAAATAATGAATCAGACCGATTCTACCATTGCAACTATTAGCTAGGTGTGAAGACAGCTCTCGAGTATCATCTACCCTGCCATCTTTGCAGAGTAATCTTGATAATAATTCACATTTTAAATTATTTGAAGGCCTTGTCTGACAATTTATAAGGGCAAAATATTGCATAGAATTAGAAAAATGGAATTTAAAGAAGAGAAATAAAACATCAAAAATAATATACATAATTTATTTTCATTGAAGATAAATCTCAGGCTTATATATTTTCTAGAGTTAGATTACAAGTAGGGTAAGGCAGAATTCTATGTGTAACATATAGAATAACCAAAAAATTAGTCATATTTAAATATTTTAGTTACAATAGTTTATAGAGGGAATGGATTTTATGGAGCGAATTACAGATGTTCTACTTTCTATAAAAGTTTTAATATTCAACATCATAAGTGTGTTTTAGCTTGTATCTGTACTTTCAATGTTTTTCTTTTCTCCAAAGATTTTAAATCAGTTAAATTTATTATTTAGAGAACGGATGCTGAATTTTACATGTTTAGTAGATTGTAAACAGTATAATAAATAACTTGTATTTTGAATTGGGTTAAATTATAAATAATTTTAAGCAAGACTGTTTTCATATTTCATAAAGGAAAACAAAAGTATGCATTCCACCAAACACATACTTTAAATATAATCTTAATTTACTCTGGGTCACTTTTTTTTCCCTTAGTTTGGAAAATAACTGATGTGTTTGTCATGTGCTTTAGATGACATAAATAAGAAACAGAGGTGTCTTTTTTCTCCAACAATCCTCCCAAATGCTCAAGGTTTTCTTATTTTCTTAATCTCTACTAGCATTTTCCAAGTAGTAACAGATGTGAAATAGATTTACTGTATAATGGATCAGAATATTGGAACAAAGCTTTACATTGACTTAACCAAAAGCATTTGTTAAAAATAAATTTTTTATTACAATTACTGAATGAAACAGAATTGTCCATGTATATTTTATTCAATCTGAACATTAAATGTTGTATATCATTTGTTTTATTTTGTTGCTGTCTAATATCTGATGGCAGTGAAATTTCTTAACTCACTTTAACATAGATAATACTCAGAAAAAGGTTTTGGTAACAGTTTTCTGGTAACATCTGCTACAAAAATAGCCTTGCTTTTTTCATGAGCTGAGAAATAACAAAGCTGAAATCCATATGAAGTCCATCATATCCCTCCTGAAATGATGCTGTTGAGATTCTGGAGAAAGAAGACATACATTTCCACTCTTTAAGTGTTTGGCTTCTTTAAAGATATATGTTAACTATTTTAAAATTAAATGTTGGGAATTATAGTTCTGATTTTCATTTTTTAAGTGGTCTGTTTCATGAAGTTTTAACAGAAAATATCATTACTCAAAACTCTTCTTGAGTTAATTTGTTTTTATATATGCTAACATTTTAGGCACAAAGTTCTAAAAGAATCTGAAAAATCATTTTGTGTTTTACTACTTGCCCAAAGCAATAACAGCCTTTGTATCTAAAATGTATTTTGTATTTTAATATGTTTATCAGAGGTTACATTGATTTGCTAAAGTTACTATAAGAAAGTATCATAGATTTATTCCAGATAAATTCACATTTTATGGTATGGAAGTTAGGGTTTCAAAGTATAAATTTGTGGATAGAATAATATAATTGAACCCATAATAAGAGTAAAGAAATTTTTAAAGTTATTTTGAAAATATTTTAAAGGTATCCTAATCTTTAAATAGTTATCTAAAAATAATTATCCTTATCTAAAAGTTATCTTTCGATTTTTTTTTAAAAAAGGGCAAATGATCTGAACAGACATGTCTCAAGAGAAGAAATACCAAAGGCCAATAAATATATTTAAAAAAAATGTTCAGGATGTTTAGCCATCAGTGAATGCAAATCAAAACTACACTGAGTGTCTGTCTTGCTGTCGCTAAAAAGGCAGTCTCATTCCTTGATGATGTGGGTGCAAGGCTTTGCAGTTTCTGAGATGTGACTGGAAACTACTAGGCACCCCTCAAGGGATTTGAAATAGGATGCTGTAAATGTCCCTGAGAATCTTGTCTCAGTCTTGAAAGGGGATAAATAGGTTAGGCAAAAATTCAAGATAGTAAAACTTGTATGTCCACTTTTTAGATAAATACTCCTGCAATGATTAACATGACTGTGCGAAGAGTTGAGCATGTCACAAATTTTAAAGTAATAAAGGAGACAGATACAAAATAAAGGCAGAGATATGAAGCTTTAGCTTGGTTTTAGTTTCCCACTGGACATCTGCAGACCTAAGTAAAGAGTCACTACTTTAAGCAAAGGCAGCCTAAGTTTTTATTATAAAACCAGCATAAGGCATTAATATTCTTCCAGCAGTATAAATCTGGAAAATCCTTAAATTTATATAAATTCTCATGAAAAATAAGGCACATTTTGCTAGTGAAAACAAACTTGCATTTTTATTGAAATTTAAACATATAAGAATGCTACTTAAAGTATTTATTGATTCTTTGTTTTAAAAAATACATGTTTTGGAGAAGTTAACCTTAAATGAAAGAAAAATATGCTTCTTGCATTAATTATAAACAAGCTGAGACTTTTCCCTAAAAAATCTTGAAACAGGAGGAATAAGTCAAAATTAAGGATTGGAAAGTATCATAGACCAATTGAGGCAACTATTAATATATAAATAAAGAAACATTTAAGACTAATCAGAACTGAGATACTAACTAAATCCTTTACAGGTTTTTTTCTTTTTTCTTTTATCCCTAACAAACCTATCCACTATTGAAAAAGCCCTCAAGAAGAAAGAATCCTTAGAAAATGCAATTCATAGTAGAGTCATACTAGCTATAATCAAGTAATAAAAGACACAAATTCTTATTATATTAACCACATATCAACCACTTCAACTCTATATACACATAAGGAAACATACAAGAAGTGACTGGCATATTCTTAGATATATGATAGACTTTTTATTGAAAGAGAAGAATCTATATTTCTGTATTAAAGTGTCATTTAAATATAATATTGATTATGCAGAATGTTTTGGAATTTCAAGTATTTTACAAGCATTGTTTTAAGTATCCACTAGCATACAAGTTTTTTAAGGCACAAAGCCTGACTCAAGTCACTTATTGCTAGGTAGAGAATGAAGACAAGTAATGAGCTGATTTCAATAAAGAAACATACTATTAAAACAGGGATAATTTTTTAAGTACTGTTTAAGCATTTTAAATGTTTTATAAATGAAATAAACATTACTCTTCACATATAACTTTATAAACAGTAGAGTGGGTGAGAGGTAAGTAGTTTCACTTTATAAAGAAAGATCAGAGCCAGGCACAGTGGCTCAGGAGGCTGAGTCAGGAAGATCACGACTTCAAAGCCAGCCTCAACAATTTAGTGAGGCCCTAACAACTTACTAAGGCTCTATCTCAAAATTAAAAAATAAAAAATAAAAAAAATTAAAAAGGACTGGGACAGGTGTTCAGTGGTTAAGCCCCTTTGGGTTCAATCCTCAGTACCAAATAAATAAATAGATAAATAAAAATCAGAAGAAGGTTTGTACGTCCAGTTATTTCAGAATGGAAATAATAAGATAAAGATGCAAATAGTGTCTTATTTTAATCTGATAAATTAGCTATTTTCTGTCTTTTTATGACCTAAATTTAGGAAGTTTTTTAATTTGTTCTTTTTAGTTATATGTGACAGTAGAATGTATTTTGATGTATCATACCTACATGGTATATAACTTCCAATTATTGTGATTGTACATGATGTGGAATTATAATGGTCATATTCACATATGAACATAGGAAAATTATGTCCAATTTATTCTACTGTCTTTCACATTCCCATCCAGCATCCCTTCCCTCCATTCCCCACTGTCTAATTCGGTGAACCTCCACTACCCTCAACCCTGCCTATTGTGAGTCAATATCTGCATATCAGAGAGATTTGGCTTTTGGTTTTGGGGGATTGGTTTATTTCACCTACCATGATAGTCTCCAGTTCCATCCATTTTCGAGAAAATGCCACAATTTCACTCTTCTTTATGGCTGAGAAATATTCCATTGTGTGTATGTACCACATTTTTTTTATTTGTTCATCTGTTAAAGGGGATCTAGGTTGGTTCTATAGCTTAGGTATTGTTTTTTATTTTTCTAATTAGTTATACATGACAGCAGAATGCATTTCATTTCATTGTACACAAGTGGAGCACAACTTTTCATTTCTCTGGTTGTACACAATACAGAGTCGCATCATTTGTTCAGTCATACATGTAGTTATTTATGCATGTACCATCTCATTCCACTCTCTTACCTACACCCATTCCTCCTTCCCTCCCTCACTTTACCCAATCCAAAATTTCTCCATTCTTCCCCACCCTCCTCCCCCCATTATAGATTAGCATCCACTTATCAAAGAGAACATTCTGCATTTGGTTTGGGGGGGTTTGTTTTCTTTACTTAGCATGATATTTTATAAAATCAATAATCAAAAAATGGGGCGGATTCAAACTAAAAAGCTTCTTCTCAGCAAAGGAAACCATGAATAATGTAAAGAGAAAGCCCACAGAGTGAGAAAACAATTTTAATACATGCACATCAGATAGAGCACTAATGCCCAGTATATATAAGGAACTCAAAATGCTTAAAACCAAAAATAAATAAATAAATAACTCAGTCATAAATGGACTAATGAACAGGCACTTCTCAGAGGAAAATATATAATCAATCAAGAAATACATGAAAAAATATTCCATATCCATAGTAATTAGGGAAATGCAAATCAAAACTAATTTAAGATTTCATAGCATGCCAGTAAGTTTGTATTATCAGAATACAAACAATAAGTGTTGTACAGAATGTGTGGAAAAAAGGCATGCTTGTACATTGCTGATGGGACTATAAATTGGTGCAACCAATCTGGAAAGCAATATGGAGAGTCTTTAGAAAACATGGAATGGAACCACCATTTGACTCAGCTATCCCACTCCTTGGTCTATACCCAATGGACTTAAAATTAGCATACTATAGTGTTGCAGCCACATCACTATATGTGGGGAAAAAGGTCCACTCGTACACTGCTGGTGGGACTGCAAATTGGTGCATCCAATATGGAAAGCAGTATGGAGATTTCTTGGAAAATTGGGAATGGAACCATCATTTGATCCAGCTATTCCTCTCCTTAGTCTATACCCAAAGGACTTAAAAACAGCATACTACAGAGACACAGCCTCATCAATATTTACAGCAGTTCAATTCATAATAGATAAACTGCGGAAGCAACCTGAGTGCCACTCAATATATGAATGGATAAAGAAACTGTGGTATACATACACAATGAAATATTACTCAGCATTAACAGAGAATAAAATTATGGCATTTGTAGTTAGATTTTTGCTGCATCTTAACAATGAAGTTTTCAATGCCTTTGAAAATAAACTCTTCTTTTCTTTCTTGGGCATGGGGATTAAACCTTGGGCCTTTTAACCCTTGGGCCACATCCCCAGCAATTTTTTGTACTTTACTTAGAAACAGGTTCTCAATGAGTCAATTAGAGCCTCACTAAATTGCTGAAGCTGGATTTGAACTCGCAGTCCTCCTGCCTCACCTCTAGAGCTGCTGGTATGACAGGCGTGCCCCACCATGCCCAGCTAAAATAAACTATTCTTGAAAATAATGTATTTGGTCATTTAATATAACCTACAGAGTAGTTGGCAAGATTTATTTAAATATACCAAATATCTGGAGATTCAAATGAAGAAAAGTTTGCAATATGAATTTATGAATATGTCAAAATAAATCTTACTATTATGTGTAATTATAATAAAAATAATTAAATTCTATGTAAATTCAATTTTATTAAAATAAAAGGTACTTGAAGATATGTTAATGTACAAAAATTCCTGAAATATTTATGTGGAATTAAGGCATTAGATTAACAACATTCAAATAAAAATAAAATAAATTTTATTAGAAAATACTTAAAAAAAATAAAAATCATTAAAACAGTTTACATCTGAAAGCCTGATATTCTGATAACTGGATTTTAATTTTTTTCTGAGATTAATAACAAATTGCTTGGAGTACTTAACATATTAGAAGTAAAACTATGTATTTATAATTATTAACTTTCAACAATATAATTCATCAGTGTACACCATTTTGGCAATTGCCTTGTGTGAAAAGACAGTGAAAAATAAATTTATCAATACTACTACTAATAATAATAATAATATTAATAAGAATTTCTTTATGTAAAATTTATATAAAAATTAACTCAATGGTATAAAAATTTATATTTTTAATATAAAAATTAAAAATAAATTAATTTTAATATAATAATTAAAACTATAAATTTAACTTAAGAAACCTACACAAAGATGATCAAACACTTTAAAGTTAAACTGAAATAAGGTATGAAAGTCCCTTTTTTCTTTAAAAAGAATGTTTCAAAAATAAACTTGAAAAATTGAACATTAAATAGTTTCTGTTGTCCTAAATTGTTCTCTAACAATATTATATTATTATTATTATTAATAAATTATTATTATTTTTATTTAGATTCTCAAGGTATTCCATGAAAACAATTTGTGATTTCCAGTAACACATTTTTTTTTTACACAAGGAAAGATTAAATGAAATAGTCGTCATGAAATGTCATTTCTGACATTTCCACAATCTATTAGGAACTTTTCATATTTAAGAAGAAGCTTTTTTAACCATTTCAGTTATGGTACTGAAAATCCCATTAGACAAGCAAGCATATCATGTATTTTTACATCTACACATGCAGCATGATCAGAAACCTGTTCAGTTACTCTCCACATGATCACAGAGCTTAATATATCTCAATCTAAAGTCACAATAAATAAGTCACTTTCAGCATTATAACTTCCTTTGATTTGGTAGCCATTAGAAACACAAAATGATAAAGGGTGGAGAATACAAATCTATGGTGACAGAGATATCATTGCTATTCTCTGATCATCTTAAGAACAAGCCTGAAAATGGCACTCATGGTCATTAGAAATTTGTGAACTCCTTTTTGGTATATTTTAGCCCTTTTCTATAGTATTGTATTATTTAAGTAATGTCCACCTGAACTGCAGATGATTTGTTTATTTTATTGTCTCACTCTGAGTCCTTATGCTTATTTATAAAATCCTGGTCTGAGGTATATTATAATGAACTAAAAAGATAATATTTTCATCTTTATCAGATGGACAAAGGATTTGTCTTCATTAGTCATTTGTTCAGATAATTTGTTTTCATTCCAATTATTTTTACATTTTTATAAATCAAAGAAATCACTCATATAGATTCATGGGAAAAGTTTTCTTGACTTTTATCTGTGTTTCTGTTCACTCTTAACATCCGAAATCTTCAATTCTATCTGTTCTTTCTGCATTGAGAAATGCAGAGATTTCTGTGATGGTTTCTTTTTTGGTTTCAGATAAAAAAACAATATTGACTGTCTTGAAGGAATAGCATTCAAGACTCACAGTTTCGAAACACCTTTCTTCTAAGGAGGAGCTATCCTTATTTGCTGCAATTTCATCATCTTCATCAAGACTTGCCAAGATTTCTTTATCAGAAGATCCTAATTCAGGATCTTTATAACTTTGGAGATATTTTGGTTAGAATTATTTGATGTGACTGAAAACTATAAGACCAGGCTCCCTAACTGATAGTGCAAGTTAAGTTTTCTTGGACGTATTTCTCTAAAAGAGTATCTAGTTCATCTCCTAATACATGTGCATTTTCCAGCTCCAATTAAATAAAACTTTTTGTACCTGGATAGAGATCTTTGTCTTATTAGAATAAAGTGTTATAATTTCCACAATTATATCAGCTAGCTGTGGCATCAATATTCATGATGGCTATTTTTCCTAAGGTGTTTGGTTTGTATTTCAGCTCATCAGGATGCTTTATTGTATTCTTTCCTCTCAACATTTGTATCTGGGAATATGCAGATTGATTTTTCAATGATCCCTAGAAATAAATATGTTGAGTGTAAAATCCATTGAGTTCTCCTTTCTAAACTTCTAAAATGACATCCAGTAAGAATGTGCTCCAACTATCTTTGATCAGTAAGTAGCCATTACACAAACACTTGTTTATTCTTTTGTGCCTGATTTAAATTAACATTATTAATTTCTTTTTGGATCTAGTTAACACAAGTTTCCAGCCATTAGAGATATGTTAACATGCCATGTAGCTAAAAGTCAGTTCTCAACTCTTAATGAAATATTAATTACACTCATTTTCTTTTAAGCAAAAGAAATAATATGGAAATAAAAGCACAGGATATTATGACAAGATTTGGTACTAGTTTTTCAGTGTCTTCACAAAACCTCTACTGCTCAGAAATTGTTCTATTAAAATACACGTCAAAATGGATAAACCAAATCATTATATGCTTTGTAAGAGTGAGATCTAGGGGCCCTACCTTTCCTGGTCCTAGTAGTCCATAGATTGTATGACTATGATATGACATAGGGGTAATTTTAAGCAATTACAAGACCAACCAACATTATATGGAGTAAAAAAATCTTTACAAGCAAGTCTGAGATCTTAGGCATATGTAAGAGTTGATTAGGTGACTGGAAGGTTATTCTAGGCAAAGTTTAAGCATGTCTCAAAAGACTTGTAAGTAAAACAGAGCACAATGCTTCCAGAAGGCTGCATGCTTTGTAGTATGATTAAGGACTGAATGTAGGGGACTGGCCTGTGTCTGGTAAGACTGAAAAAAAAGCATCAGATGGCAGAGGTTCTTGTCATCTGTATTTGCAAGTTTGGACTTCACCTTTTGGAATGTGAGAAACTATTAAAATTACTTATCATGTTGTAATCTTTCTGATTTCAGATCAATCTTTCTCTTGCTTTGGTTTGAAAGATGAAGTAGAAATCGACAAAGATAAGGAATGTTATTAAAAAGACTGTTTTATTATTATAATAATTTAGCCAAGAGCTGATGCTGGCCTCACCTAAGACATCTCAATGTCTGTGAAGAAACTGGAATTCAAGAGAAGAATAAATATGAGATGTGCTTATGTTTCTTTTTTTCTTTTTTGTTTTTTTTTTTTAGTTTTATTGATTTTATTTTTTTAAATACACAACAGCAGAATGCATTACAATTCTTATTAAACATATAGAGCACAGTTTTTCATATCTTTGTATATGGAGTATGTTCACACCAATTCATGCCTTTATACATGTTCTTTGGGTTTGTTTTTATTTTGCATTACAGTTCTTAATACACATATATATACCATAATTTTTCGTATCTCTGTTTGTATATAAAGTTTGTTGACACCCAATTTGAGTCTTCATACATGTACTTTGGGTAATGACATCCATCAGATTCCACCATCCTTGCTAATCCCCTGCCTCTTCCTTTACCCTCCCACCCCTCTTTCCTATCTAGAATTCATCTAATCTTCCCATGCTCCCCCTCCTTACCCCACTATGAGTCAGCCTTGTTATATCAGATAAAACATTCAGCATTTGTTTTTTTGGGGTTTGGCTAACTTCACATAGCATTATCTTCTCCAATGCCATCCATTTATCTGCAAACACCATGATTTTATTCTCTTTTAGTGCTGAGTAAAATTCCATTGTGTATATATGCCACATTTTTTTTATCCATTCATCCACTGAAGTGCATCTAGTTTGGCTCCACAGTTTAGCTATTGTGAATGGTGTTGCTATAAACATTGATGTGACTGTGTCCCTATAGTATAATTTTTTAAGTCCTTTGGGTATAGTCCAAGGAGAGGGATAGCTAGGTTAAATGGTGGTTCCATTCCCAGATTTTTAAGGAATCTCCAGAGCTAAAATCAATAAAATCAAAACAAAAGAAAGAGTTTAAAAAATTGACAAAACAAAAAGTTGGTTCTTTGAAAAAATAAATAAAATTGACAGATCCTTAGTCACACTAATGAAGAGAACTTAAATTACCAGCATACATGATGGAAAAGGTAATATCACAACAGATACTACAGGAAGTACAGAGGATAATTAGCAATTATTTTGAAATATTATACTCCAATAAAATAGAAGACACTGAAGGCATCAACAAATTTGTTAAGTCATACGATTTGCCCAGATTGAGTCAGGAAGTTATACACAATTTAAACAGACCAATATCAAGTGAGGAAATAGAAGAAACCATCAGAAACTTACCAACCAAGAAAAGCCCAGGACAGGATGGATGCACAGCTGAGTTCTGCAATTCTGGCAAATTGAATACAAAAACATATTAAAAAGATTGTACACCATGATCAAGTGGGATTCATCCGAGAGATGCAAGGTTGGTTCAACATACGGAAATCAATAAATGTAATTCCTCACATCAATAGACTTAAAGATAAAAATCATTTGAGCATCTCAATAGACACAGAAAAAGCATTTGACAAAATACAGCACCCCTTTGTGTTCAAAACACTAGAAAATCTAGAGATAATAGGAACATATCTAAACATCATAAAGACTATCTATGCTTATGTTTCTTTGGTGACTACTTTGCTAGATAATGACTCAGTTATAATAATAGATTCAAGTTTAAGGAAGTGATTGATATACACAGAGGCTAATGTCATTGAAAAAAAAAAAAAACTTCAATAATTACATTTCCTGAGAGGAAGAGCCATGGCCTGCCATACAGCATCACATGGGAAAGCACTAGTTTGGGGTCATCACAGAAACAGGAATTAGAAGAAAATCTAAGCCAGAGACTTTATGGAGGCTTGTATGGGAGAGGGGACAGAACAGAGTAAATAGTTTATGGTTGTCTGGCTTGACTAATTCTAGGGTGCTTTGGCCTATAGTGGTAGCCTATAATTGCCTTAAGTTTGGCCCTGGTATGATTTAGGGCAGGCATAATGTTGTCCTGGATGAGAAGAGTTAGGTAAGAAGTTAATTGTCACTAAAGACTCAGGATTGGTTGTTTTGCATATTAAAGAATTGCTTACATGTTAGTTATTACTATCTTAAGAAATTAGTTTTCTCAGGGAATGGCACAATATCCTTGGGTCTTCAGGGGTCCCAAATTCTGTTACACACAGCATGCAGAAAATATATTTACTATAAATAATTAAACAATGAATTAATGTTACATGCACAAAAAAATGATTTAAGAAAACCAAAGTAGAACAGATAATGATATAATTCACTGAACTCCAGATTATGGAATAATGTATTTATGAAAGGTGGCAAGGAGAGAAGGTAGAAATGCTTGAAGTGGAGTGAGTGAACTAAAATAAGATATCCAATGAACAAATGTAGAGGGCTGAAAATCGGTAGAGAAATATGGACTTTGGAGATGTTTGGGGTGTGATCAGGAAGAGTTATGAGGGAGTTATTAATAAGAGTAGAAGGAGTTAGCAATTTGAACAAGTGTCAACCACAGGACATGTACAGATAGCAGAGGGAACTTAGGAAAGAATTCTGTGGATAAATATTACTTAAATATAATTCTTGAGGAAACAAAGCATCAGGTAAGTCAAAATGTATGGATCATAATTCTTTGATTAATTTAGACCCTCTCTAATTTGTGTATTTTTATGTCTAGCACTTTGGATCTAGGAATAGTTTTTATATATATATTTACACTTGTACACTTGTATGTAGATTTTTATTTTATTATGTTTTTATATGACAAAAAGCCCTTAATAAACTAAGATTCCTGACAATCTTCAGGGAAATGTATGGGCACTTAGCATAAAATGATGTATCTACTTTTAAGAAATATGAGTGGGGTTATAACCATTAAGAAGCACAAAGGTAGGCCTATTTCATATTTATTTTAAAAAAAAGCTTAGTCTGCTTTCTTTTTCATGAATTACAAGGTCTTAAGAAGTTGTTCACATTGAATACTTTGGAATTACATTTGTGACATATTGTTCATGTATATTATATTTGAAATTCTTTCAAACATATGCCTAAATATATTCAGATTAGTCTTCTGGATTTTCCTATTTGATACAGCTATAAATTAGTAGCATACATTTTTTTGATAAACTTGGGCATTTTTCTCTGCATGTGTTTTTCCCTCTATGAGAAATAAATTCAACTGGTTTTACTTCAAACTGTGAGAATTGTGATTGAAACAATTTGATTTACTTTTCCCTGTAGACCCTCCTAGAGTAATCATAGTGGTTGATAGTTAATGGAAATATGAGAAGCTCAGTATGGCTGGAGTTTGGAAGGAAATAAGAAGGGCCATCATGTTGCAAAAATTCTCAGAATGGACAAATTAGGTACAGATTTACAAGCTAGAAATGACAGAATATGTTAATGCATTTGATGTAAAAGTTGAGAGAGAAAAAATATCCAGAATCACTTTTAGTTTTCTTTCTTAAGCACCAACACAGGTGGAATGTGTCACCAGTTTTGGGAAAATTGAGTTATATAAAGTTTTAATGACTCAGGGAAATGATAGTTTCTTTTAGGACAAATTAAGTATAAATATTTCTAAATGCTTAGGCAATATGTGTGGTACATGGTGATGAAAAGTAAGATTAATGTGATACGTACTTGAATATGGACACATTTATAAGCATATATGCTGTTGAAATTCATCAGGGAGACTGAGCTCACTTATAGAAAAAAAATATTAATTTAAAGGGGGAACTAGCCTAGGATATAATCCAGAAAATAAATCTGTATCAAAGTAGGACAGAAAGATAATGAAAAAGAAATAAAAAAAATTATTAGAGTGATAAAAAAGAAAATTTGGTGAAGTCAGTGTCATGATAGCAAATAGTGTTTCAAAAACAATAAAGTTTTAACTAGTTTGAACACCATCAAAAGTACACATTTGGTTAACAGTGTAGGAAGTCTAAAAAGAGCAGATTGAGAGGAGTGTTAGTAGAGGCTGAAGTTTGGAAAGTTGGCAGAGAGTGAGATGAATCAATGTAATATAGTGTCGGAGGCCAACTAGGAAGTGTCCACGTTTGTTTCCTCTTCTGATTGGTGTGGCATTGTCGGTCACTCTATGATCTGGTTGCCTAGGTAACCCAGAAGGTAGCCCCGATCTTTAGGGTCGAGCAACTGTGTCTTCAAGCACGAGCATCCTACATCCCCATGGGTTGAGCTATGCTCACCTATTCCTTTGTAATATTGCCCTGTTTAGGATAGTATGTTCCATGGAAACGCCCTTTGTGTGTCCCCTTCTCTTACTCTGCCCTTGGGTGTGGCCTACCTAGATGTCAGTCAGCCTGCTGACAGCAAACATCATGAAGCTAGACTCAGCCCCCTGAAAGCTGACCCCTTGCCTCATTTGAATGGCTTCTCCTCAATAAATGGAGTCAGCACTGTGGGATCTCTTTTTTCCTGTGGACCCTTAAGGTCAGAGGAGCTGTCAGAGCACCCCCAAAGAAAAAGGTATTTCTGTCTTTTGTGTGGTTATTTCAGGTGCCCCAGTTATTTAAGTTTCCCAGAAGTGACCACTGAGTGTTTTTAGTCTGGAGCAACCCAGCACTATAAAAAACTTTTGATACACTTGCAAATTAGAGGAAAAAATTAAAGTTTATATAATGACTATTTTGAAAACATACCATACAGCTTAATAAAATTCAGATGAATAATGTTTTGTGGTTTTGTTGTTTTAACTTTTTGTTGTTGTTGTCCTTTTTATTTTTTGCTTTAAAGTGAAAGATAAGTCAATAAGCCAATAAAGTATGGTCATTAATTGTAATGATGTTAAAAATAAATGCAATGATTGAACACTCAGAAGAATATAACAAAGGGAATATGAAAAAGGAAAATACCCCTAAGGATGTGAGAAGAAATGTTATTGATAATACAGATAAAGAGTTTAGCCTTTACTAAAAGAAGACTATATGGCAGAAAAAGAAGGTAATAAAATGTAAGTAAGTTTGAAGACTTATGAAGGGTAAGGTTTCTCTCAACTTATAAAATCATGATCAATTCTATCAGAGATTTTTGGTTGTGCTTTAGAAGGATCATCAGAAAACTGTGGATTAGAGGGAATTGTGTGTTTAGGGAATGAAGAGAACAGCTTAGATAATGATATGCAGTTTATTATTGGGCAGTATTAATGACTAAAAATGGAATGCAAATCATGAATTTATAATTTATAATCATATACTTCACATACCCAATTGCAGACTCTGGAAAAAAGTGTCTTAAGTTCATTTGTTCAAGGCTGGGATTTGTTCTGATATGTTGGAATGACACTGGAACTGGATGTATGAGTACATTTACAAGAAAATAATTTTAATGTTGAGTTCATGGCTATAAGCAAAATAAATTTGGAATATGAATTTAGATGGGCTTTAAAGACTATTTATGGATTGGAGCTCTTCATTGGTTAAAGAGTATCTACATGTTATGTGCTTGGTCAATTATAGTGAAATAAAATAGTTTTGATGAGTTAATTAAACACTTAAATATCTGATTTGGATAGCAGTGAAATTTTTTAGACAATGACATTATGGCTAGGGACCGTGCCTGTTAGGTTTGTCCAATTCAACATATGGTTCTTACCCGTCATCGGAAAACTGACTTTTAGGCGTCAGCCTCCTGTCTTAGGTTGATACCACTGTAATTGGATCATACCCGTCACTGACTACCGGTCCAGCATATAGCCATACTTGTGGATAGGCCTATGTACCAGTGGGGGGGTGAGGTTCTTTACCTCACCTCTGGTGGCCCCCAAAATTAGACCATCACTAGTAGAAGGGAGGAGGATACAGAAATGTCATGACACCAAGTCAATTAA